>NC_088878.1:36622678-36750214 GCF_032884065.1 Artemia franciscana | reverse complement strand
CCCCAATCCCCCTGCTTTTAAAGACTCTTTTTTCAGGTTTTTTGTTGTGTTCATGACAGAGATCCTCGACACTAAGCCGAAGTATAATAAAAAAAAAAATTACGAAGTATTCGTAGAAGCCGAGAGGAAACTGCCGGATGAATGGCAAATCTATTTATATTACGACATCCTAATATTGTCATTTATATTCCCTGAAATTTCGCAGATAAGCTCCTGGGCCCTAGGGGACCTTAACTTGTGAATTTCAGCCCGATCGGACAACGTTAAAGGGGGTTTGGGGGTCGAAACTTTCGGCCAGATTTTCCCCATGAAGGAAAAGTCGGAGGGGCATGAAATTTGGCAGGTTTCTTAGTTGGAGCTCAGGCTACGAAATTCATCCCTCCCCATCCCTCTGCGACCACTGGAACTGAAGATCGCTTAGCATTGTCGTGGTTCGCCTCTTTAAAGAGGCATGAGTGTGCCTCCTTGATTCAAATCGGTCCACTTACGTTTTGCTTGAAGTTCAATTTAAAATTGCATACATTTTGGTCTACTTTCTGTTATTTCCAAGGAATGGTGATGAAGATATGGGAATACTGAAAACGTCGAAATCAATTTGCTGACATAACCGCGGACTAGATACAAAGAAATACTCGCTTTGCTATTGACACCCACTATATAACGCCAGGTGATCATTTTCAGATTAGTGAAAAGATTTACTTGTTATATGATGAATATGCGAAACATGCGTAAATAAAAAAACAAACACTTAATCTCCTACAACAAGAGAAAGGTACTGATTAAATGATAAGAAATACTCGCTTGGCTTCAGGCACTCAATGAGTTTTCATCGTTGATAAGTTTATTTCTTCTTGTCTTAGGTTCAATTGTTTAACCCTTCCTTAATAAAACAATCAAATCCAAGAAATTTTGCCGACTATAATAGACAGCATTTATTCCTATTTTCGGAAAAACCTACATGTATTCCAAACCCTTCGTTTTTGTATAACTTTTGTATTTTATTTGCTGCAAATCCATCGTTTTTTATGTTTTTTTTTGACAAATGGCGTACTTTCACTGGATAGTTGACACAAGTCTGTTTCACAAAGAAATTTTTGTCTTCCTTCAAATGAAAAAATGAGATTAAATTAAATTCAGCCGCACGATTTTAGTGTTGGATATTTATTACCTATGATACAAGAAACAAGTCAAAATAAATGATAATCACAATGGCTGTCTGTGATAAAACTATTTCCCAAGAAAAGGAATATAATTGTCGATTGTAGGTGAAGGGAAGGAATAGAACAGAACTTCGCTTCTGAGGACCCTTCCCCTCAACAAAATTGAAACATAATGATTTAAAGTATAATTTAGTAAGGTTTTATTCACAGACCCCTCCCCCTTACTCCGCTCAAATATCATCAGATCTAGGAAAACTTTTTTTTTACAGGGAAAAGTAGTAAGCTTGTCGCCCAGCCATGGCTGCCAAATTTACACATTTTTTGTCAAAATGACACAATTTGATGTTGCGTGACACAATGACACATTCAGTCAAAATGATGACACAATCGACGAAAATGACACATTTTTCAATAAAAAATGACACAATCGACAAAAATGACACATTTTTGTCATCCTAGTCTTGATTTCTAAATGGTAATAAAAGAAAAGTAATATTTAAAATTTTCTACCTCCAGAAAAGCGACAAATTAATGGAAGGGAATAGCGCTGCCTAACGGTGGCAGTAGTACACAAACAGTGCAGAATACAGGACAGATGCCAACACCGTATTAAAATTTAAACTACGCGAAAAAATAGCCATAGGCGGAAATTTCTAATCAAAATACACGCTGAATTTCTGTACTTAATTGGTTTCTTGATTGAGTGTTTGATGTAGCTAACTGGTACGTACTTAATAGTAAAAATTAAACAGCATGCAATTTACCAAAGCGTGTGCATAAGCAGCAACTCCCATTTTTAGGAGTATAGGAGGGGTATCCAACCTTGGACAAGATTAAAAATTTCCAGAGATTGCTTTCCTTCAGAATAATTCATCTGGCCTAAAAAGGCACCAAAAAATATGACAGAAATACTAGATTGAAGCTGGTTGAATGGCTTACATATTGAGTAAATAAAAAGCTTAGCCAATAAAGCCGATTGCGTATAGAGCCGATTACGATTACGACGTCATACGAAAAGTCTATTTTCAATTTGCTGTCGGAATTGATTGTCCCTAAAACTTTTATAAATGTAAACTTGCCTCGTTGGCCGCCCAGACACAATTTCATAGTGTGTAACATTAATTTAATCGAGTATTTCTATTTCTTTCATGACGTCACAAAAGGTCAAGATAATAGGATAAGGTTAAGTTTACTCCTTTTTGAACTGATTTGGAAAAGATTATATATTCAAAACTCTAAATAAAGATTTGACAATTAAATATGATACAACTTGTAGCAAAAAAATATGACACATTTTGTGACACACTATGGAATCTGAGATGACACAAAAAGCACATTTTAGGAAAAAATATGACACACTCCTTAAAAAAAATTTGGCAGCCCTGCGCCCAGCCTTGCTGCAGCGGGGATAAAACCCTGGTGTTCTGCATTGCCAAGCAGAGCATCAATCACTGCGCTACAATAGGTTAGGAAAACTTTACAAACCATAATTAAAACATTTATACCTATTGCGGAAAAAACATAAATATTCCAAATTCTTTATTCAGAAACCCTTTACTAAGTGACATTAGTGAATAATAAAATGAATCCTTGACAAGAAAAAGACGATGAATGAAGGAGGCTATTATTGGCCACTAAAAGCCTGAAAATAAATTAATATAAATTTTTTAAATGTTAATATACTGTTAATATACCTTAACTGTTAATATACCCGAAGTAAAAACTGGTCCAAAAAGAAAAGTAAGTTAAAATAAATACGAAAATGATATTAAATAAAACTACAAAATTAAAAATGCTTGATAAATTTAATAATTCCGTCAATGTTAAGGATTGTCAAAGAGGAAAATGAACTAAAAATAAGTGGGGTTATGAATTAAAAATTCAGTAAAAGCAAGTTAAAGCAGAATTAGAAATTGTACAATTAAAAACTTTATAGCATCAAATAACATAAATTTAAAATACCTTTCTATATCCATATTTAGCCTGGTGTTAAGTGTTATCCCCCCCCCCACGCATAGAAAATTTCCCCTGGAAAACCTACCTAAGTGTGATTTGTGCAGCCAAAGAGAAATTAAAACAAATTAGAAGAACGAAGAAAAGTGTGTATTTGTTCATTAGCTATTATGAAGGTTGTAGTCATTGTGTAGGCAGGGGGCCAAAAGAATAAAGGAGTGCATTTCAGTTCACAAATTGTCAAAACACCCATGAGCCTTCAGATAAAACTGAGAAGGAGTTGGAATTTATTTCTCATCTCCCTTCATTTAGACAAAGCCTGAATAACCTCCCTTCTTATTGCCGAAAAATTTTTCTGGTATTTAATTCAAAGCTTTATTTAACTAATCTCATTTACTGTTTATTTGATAAAATGTTTTGCAATGATGTGTAAGTGTAAATTTTCTGTTATGAAGGAGTGACAGCAGATCGTTTTTAGGTTTGGTAAGGGAAGTTGTCTCAAAGAGGAAAATTGAATGCCTTATTTATCTTAACTCCTATCGAGCCTTCAGATAATACAGAAAAACTTTTATGGAAAAAGGAGGGGGAAGTAGAAAATTATACTTAATTATATGTAAACCTTGAGCTAAAGAGACCCCAATCCAGAGGAAAAATGAATGAAAATATGGCCTTTTATTTTAAACTGACCCCCAAAAAGGCCAGAAAAATGTCAAAAAAGCCGTTTCTCTTCTCACTTCAAGTAGCAGGCTATCTTAGAAACCTGGAAGGGGGCTCATTTTACTGATAATTGAAAACTCTAGCGTCCTTTTTAAAGACCGAAAGATACTAGAGGGCAATCGGTCTCTCTCTCAGTTCCTTTTCTGCTATCCGGCCTTCCACTAACCCAAATGATATCGAATCAAAATTTTGATATATCTGTTTTTTTTTTTTTTTTTTTTGAAAAATAAAATATTACATGCATTTACGCAAAGGTTACTTAACAGGCCATTAAACTGGCATTTTTTTTTTCGGTTCGTCCTTTAGGCATATTTTATACTAATCAAAAGCAGTGTCTGTGTTTAACACCTTTTATATAATACACGCCATTATTGCAATACTATCAGGGATATTTTTTTCTTGAAATAAATTAAACAATTTTACGTATTTAACATGAAAGTTTTTTTTTTTCAAAATTAAGGCTCTAAAGTTCAGTCTGTCAAAGAGTGGACGTCTTCCTATGACCAACCTAAATGTTGCCATACTCCACCGATGGGACCTGCACCCCACGCTGAGAATCACGGGGCTAAAGTGAGAAAAGCAGAATTAAATAAAAGAAATTTTTAATAAAAACAATTTTGTTAAGATTTTTCTTTTAATTGGTCCAGAAAATTTCTTGAGAAATATAAGGACGGAGGTACTAATTAAGATTATGCCCAAAGCATAAGAGAGTCCAGAACCGTCAATGATAGCAATCAAGTCAAATAAATCGATTAATTGAATTATTATGTATAAATAAAAATGCGTCTTCTTTTCCTAAGCGGTCAGGACATTTCTTCGTTTAACACTGATTCAATATATGTCTACTTTGCTAAGTCTGGCTTAATATATGTCTAATTAATATAAGTATATTAATACTAGCTGTTAGGGTAACACCTAGTTGGTGAGGGCACTTCGCGCCCAAGCCCCCCGCGCACGTAAGTCGTTACGTGCCATTGTAGTTGTGTCCCTGTGTCCCACCTGTGAATATAGAAAGATATATATATATATATATATATATATATATATATATATATATATATATATATATATATATATGTTTTTAACTACATAAAACTTGCGAATATACAACATTCTTCGATGTCCCATTGTCTGTGCATATAAATAGATTGTCAGGTTTACCGACTCTTGAACATGCAACATAAACTTGTCTATGGGAAAAACAATCCGTATTCAGATCTATACCTGATTATTCTAATGATTGCCCTTGAGCTTTGTTGATGGTGATTGCTAATCGAACATTCCCTGTGTCCCCGTCGTCATTTATATATCCCCCTGTGCCCCCAGCATCCCCCTTGTAGTTGTGTCCCTGTGCCCCGGTCGTCATTTATATTCCCAGTATCCCGGTAGTCATTTGTGTCCCAGTGTCCCAGTCTGTAATTTCTCTTTGAGCGTCCCAGTCGTCATTTATATTCCTTGTATCCCGGTGTCCCGGTCGTCATTTGTGTCCGGGTGTCCCGGTCTGTAATTTATCTTTGAGTGTCCCGGTCGTCATTTATATCTCCCGGTCGTTATTTGTGTCCCAGTGTCCCAGTCTGTAATTTCTCTTTGAGTGTCCCGGTCGTCATTTATATTCCCTGTGTCCCGGTTTTCGGTTTTTGTTTTCTCCTTTATTTTTCAGTTTTTTTCCTTTTTTTAGTTTTTTTTCTTTTTCAATTTTTAGTTTTTTAGTTTTTTTTTTATTAGTTTTTGTTTTTTTATGTAGTTTTTACCTTTTTTTTTAGTTTTTTTTCTTTTTTAGTTTTTAGTTTTTTACCTTTTTTTATTTTATTTTTAGTTTTTTAGCTTTTTTAGTTTTTTTAGTATTTTCTTTTTAGTTTTTTTTGTAGTTTTTACCTTTTTTAGTTTTTTTTCTTCTTTTGTATCAATGCTAAAGCCAAGGTTCGAACCTGGAACGTCTTGGACCTGGAACCTGGAACATAACGCTTTACCAGCTCAGCTACTTCGGCACGCTTTCTTTTCTTACTTTTTCTATCAGCCGCAAGTTTTTTGGCTTAGACTCTTTTAGCAGCTTCCTCGGCTGTTGCCATTGTAGGTTCTTCATTCATTTTACAATTAAACATTTTTCCGTCCACGATCTTCTTACAATTAAAAATTTGTCTTTGAACGATTTTCTTAAATACCTTTAATGACGTCATCGTCATAACAAACATGACGACAACTAACTTCATGACGACATGAAAGACATGACGTCACTCGACAGACATAACCCACAAACAACTTATTTTTATATATATAGATATAATATATCTATATATATAAAAATAAGTTGTCTGTGTGTGTGTGTGTCGAGTGACGTCATGTTTGTGTGTCGACTGACGTCATTTTAAGGATTGAGCTGTATGCATCATGAAGTTGTTTGTGGACTGACGTCAGGTTTGTCAAGTGATGAAATTACATACCGGGACACAGGGAATATAAATGACGACCGGAAACCTCAAAGAGAAATTACAGACTGGGACACCCGGACACAAATCACGACCGGGACACAGGGAATATAAATGACGACCGGGACACAGGGACACAACTACAACGGGGACGCCGGGGGCACAGGCGGGATATATAAATGACGACCGGGACACAGGGATTGTTCGAATAGAAATTACAGACCGGGACACCGGGACACAAATGACGACCGGGACACTGGGACACAGGGAATATAAATGACGACCGGGACACTCAAAGAGAAATTACAAACTGGGACACCGGGACACAAATGACGACCGGGACACAGGGAATATAAATGAAGACCGGGACACAGGGACACATCATTAGAATAATGAGGTATAGATCTGAATACGGATTGTTTTTCCCATGGACAATTATATGTTGCATATTCAAGAGTCAGTAAACCTGACAATCTATTTATATGCATAGACAATGGGACAGCGAAGAATGTTGTATATTCGCATGTTTTACGTAGTTAAAAACATATATATATATATATATATATATATATATATATATATATATATATATATATATATATATATATATATATATATATATATATATATATATATATATATATATATATATATATATATATATATATATATATATATATATATATATATATATATATATCTCTATTCACAGGTGGGACACAGGGACACAACTACAAGGGCGCGTAACTAATATGGCGCGTAACGACTTACGTGCGCGGGGGGGGGGCTTGGGGGGGGCGCGAAGTGCCCCACCAACTAGGTGTTGGGGTGACGCGAAGCGCCACCCCAACAGCTAGTAATTAATATAATATATAAGTCTGGCAATATATGTCTAAGATCAGAAGAAATCTAATATAAATGGTACGCTAGGAAATCTATCTTTTTACGTGTTTCTTATTGCAAGTGGCTTCTTGCAAACAAGTTAAAATAAGTTAACATGAGTTAACATAAGTTTATCAACAGTCAGTAGGGGAGTTACACCCTTCCATTAGTTAAAATTTTTACAATATAAAAATACTAAATTTTGAGGAAGATTTTTAATTCTTAAGACCGTACAGCAAAGCTTACCTACAAAAGTTGCAAATTTGGTTATTTCTTTCTATAAGAGACTTCAAAAAGAAAACAAGAAGCCAATACATTTTGTGAAACTTTATCGAGAAAAAGTTATCAAACTGAAAGTTACGACAATAGAAAGTTTACATGATTTTAAGGTAACTGTGATGCGGAAATGATGGAAAAATATTGTTGCAATACCACTCCACTTTCAAAAATGATTTTTACGGTCCTACCATCTTTTTCTCATTTATTTTTGTGAGCTTTTTTTATTTTATTTTTAGGAATTATTATTAAACTAATTGATTTATATCAAGAGTTTTGTTTCAGTTTAAAAGTAGACGATGTTTGTAATAGGCTTAGAATCTTGGACGATGGAACAGTAGCGTAACGATAATGGTGGACAAGGAAATGAGATCCCAATTAAGGAAACAACTCATGCTCGTATGGGCTTTTTTTACTTACCAAAATGATGTATGAAAATTCCGTTTCAAATGAGCCCTTCAACAGATAACTAAGTTTTTCCAGTGCCCCGCTAGTAGTGAAAAAAAAAGAAAAAAGAGGACAAGTTAATGCTACCCATGTAAAAAGTGATATTCCTTACTGTTCAAGGGGGGGGGGAGGAAGACAATCCCAATGATGTAGTTTTCATTTCAATCTGATGCCTTTTCTTATGGTTTTTAGATAGCTGTCAAAATTCCCATCAACTTGTTATCGCTATAAACTTTAACGTTAAGATCAATCGAAAAAATAAGTTACTATTCCTGAATCAACTATGAATTGCAATTTTCTGCCGCAACTAAGTGCCTCAGTAAAATAAGCAAATGATATATTGTGACCACTTGACTCTTCACAAGACTTCATTTCAGTAATAATATGGAATTTTTAGTATGACTCCATTAAGGTTACAGTTACTTTTGTACTTGACGTCATTGTATGAGCATCAAAATACATGACGTCATCATATGAGCATCAAAGTAGTGCGATAAATATGACGTGCTCTTTACCATATATTTTGTAATCCACATGGCATGATAGTTAGTTATTACTTGGCATTCAACAAAGTATATTGCAATGTTTAGGACGATTTTTAAAGTTATTGTTGTTGGAGTTCCAATTTCTGTTGCTACAGTATCAGTTTGCTGGTGGGCTTTTAAAAAATACACAGAATCTGAAATGCAGGCATGCTCAGGACAAGATATTATATTTGACAATGCCATTCTAAAAGACACTAATAATTTAAGCACGTCGCCTGTTCAAGAAAAAGAGTCGAGCCCTTTTGGTAAAACAAAACCAGAAGAGGCAACAGAGTAAATAAAGGTCAATGGTCTACTCCAGACCCGGCTCCAAGCCTACTCCAAGGTCTACTCCAGAGCCTGCAACAAAGGAAAAAAAAAGAGAATTGGGAGCTTCTGGACGAAGAGCAAATAACCACCACAGAAATAGAACAGCGTCAAGACAATGCTCCTAAGACCAAACCAGAAGAGAAGGTGAAAAAAGGTCACCCAATTCATCAGTAAGCAGTCCAGCAGGAAGTCAAAATGAACGTTCGGGAAATAAGCCCTTTTCCTATAAAGGTCAAAAGAGACCACCAACAAACCAAAGCTCGAGATAAGATACTAATTTTGACAATGCCACTCTGATTCATAAAGGCATAGACAGTAGAAATGTAACGACATCACCTGTTGAAGAAACCACTAAGGAGGAAGAAAACGAAAGTGACGCAAAACCTTCATCAGCAAAAATTGAAAATAAACTAGTTCCTCAACCATCTAATGCATCAATGGCGTCGATCAGTGAGCAAACCAAGACTCCAGTTAAAAAAGCTCTACATGAGGGGGAAGAAGAATCTATTTCTCTTTTTGGTGTGAAGGACAAAGGCAAAAATACAGAGAAAAAGACCGACTTTATAGAAAAAAAGATGGGTGAATCAAGGAGCAAGGGATCAAGTGACCAAGGAATTAAATGGATCAAAAGAGCGTAAACCCAAAAGATCAGTTCTTACAGCAAAGCAAAAACACAACAAGCAAAGAATGGCAGCAACTTTAGAAGCATGGGCTGCTTCAACTTCTTTTCTTCTTCCTGAAGAAGAAAAGAAGTTGTTGTTGTTGTCTTCTTCTTCACTAAAATATCGGTAGGCTAATAGAAATTTACCTCTGTGGGAAACGTAATCCTTGCGTCACTCAGGGATAAGGGTCCCAAATTATTGCACCACAACAACGGAAAAATGTAATGAACTTAAATGTGTACGAATGGAGGGAACAGTAGCCCGTGTTCCCTCCACACCCACCAACCCCCCTGTAGTAATTTTATTTAGTATAAAGATAGATGTGTTGTGTTTTCTGCAAACCAGAATCATGCAGGGATTTTTAATCATTAGAAAAACAATATCTAAAGAAACTTCTTGCAAGAAGAGGGTAAGTTTTTACTAAGCCAGGTCGATCGAATTCACAGACCGTTTCGATTCTAAAAGCAAACCAGTTCCGAGTCCAGGAAATTCACAGAAGGGCCTTAGACTGACTTGTTCCGAAAACGTAATGGATTAGCTAGCATTTGCGCCGAGTCAAGACATCTTGTAGATTGTCTCTGCTGCACCAATTTCTTGTGACTGCTACAATAATGCCTTCTCTGCTACACCAATTTCTTGTTACTGCTAAACCAATGTCTTGAGACTGCTACACCAATGTCTTGTCTCTGCTATACAAATGTCCTGTTGCTGCTACACCAGTGTCTTGTGGCTGCTAAGACAATGTCTTATCCCTGCTACAATAATATCTTGTCTCTGCCACACCATTGTCTTGCTGCTGCTAAGCCAATTTCTTGGGACCTCACCCATGGCTTGCCCCTGCGACACCTATGTCTTGTTACTACTAAACCAATGTCTTGTGACTGCTAAGCGAATGACTAGTGACGGCTCTACCAATATCTTTTCGCTGTTAAACCAATGTCTTTTTGTTGTTACACCAATGTCTTGTGACTGCTAAACCAATGTTCTGTCACTGTTGCACCAATCTCTTGTGGCTGCTACACCAATGACTGGTCGCTATTGCACCAATTTTTTTGTTTTCACTAAACCAATGTTTTGTGACTACTACATCAGTGTCTTGTTGCTATTACACCAATGGCTTGTTGCTATTGTCATTGTCCAGTGTCTTAATGCTGCTAAGCCAATGTCCTGTGATTGCTACACCAGCGTCTTGTCTATGCAACACCTATGTCGGGTTGCAGCTAATCTAATGTCTTGTCACCGGTATTCTCATGTGATGTCTCTGCTATGCCAATTTCTTGTTGCTGCTAAGCCAATGTCTTGTGACTACTAAACCAATGTCTCTTGACTGCTACAACAATTTTTTGTCACCGTTACAAAATGTCTTGCTGCTAATTAATCAATGTCTTGTGACAGCCAAACCAACTTCTTGTCCCTGCTACACCAATGTCTTGTTGCTACTAAACCAATGTCTTGTGAGTGCTACACAAATGTCTTGTCACTGTTACACCAATGTCTTGTTTCTGCTAAACCAATGTTTTTTTTTACTTCTACACCAATGTCTTGTGGCTGTTACACGAATGTCTTGTCGCTGCTGCATCAGTTTCATGTCTCTGCTACACCAATGTCTTGTAGCTGCTAAACCAATGTATTGTGACTGCTACACCAATGTATTGTTTCTTCTACACCAATGTCTTGTTGCTGCTAAACCAATGTCTTGTGACTGCTATACCAATGTCTTGTCGCTGTTACACCAATTTCTTGTTGCTGCTAAACAAATGTCTTGTGACTGTTACACCCAAGTTTTGTCGCTGTTATACAAATTTCTTGTTGCTGCTAAACCAATGTCTTGTCTCTGTTATACTAATTTCTTGTAGCTGCTAAACCAACGTCTTGTGACTGCTACATCAATCTTAATATAGCTACTATACCAATGTCTTGTCACTGTTACACCAATGTTTTTCTGCGCCTAAACCAGTGTCTTGTGACTGTTACACCCAAGTTTTGTAGCTGTTATACAAATTTATTGTTGCTGCTAAACCAATGTCTTGTGACTGCTAAATCCAAGTTTTGTTTCTGTTATACTAATTTTTGGTAGCTGCTAAACCCAAGTGATGTCTCTGTTATACTAATTTCTTGTAGCTGCTAAACCAACGTCTTGTGACTGCTACGCCAATCTCATGTAATTGCTACACCAATGTCTTGTCACTGTTACACCAATGTCTTTTTGCGCCTAAGCCAATGTCTTAAATAAAAAGAGCGTAAGCTAATTTGTTATTGTTTTAACGTGCCTGTTTTTTAGACTTGTATGCTGTCCATTGAGTGTCAGTTTTAAACTTTATTGTTCTATAGGGTGTTATGGAACTTAAGATTCTGCATTTTATTATTTAAACACCATGCTTACAAGAGACTAAGATATTCCATTTCTTACATATTTTGTAACTCGTTTGATTGTTAGTTTTAATTATTAATTTATCTATATGAGTTAGACCCTACACGGAATTCTGTATGCTGTTTTGAAGGAAGATAAATATGTTTTGTTGCTGCTTCATTAAAGAAACTTCACTACTGATAGTTATAAGCCATCATGCACAGAGTTTGGGAGCATGGTATAATGCCATCGTGGCATGCACAGAATGTGGGAGCATGGGGGCACAGAGTTTGGCCTGTCCTTATTTTTAAATTGCAAGATTTTCGTGATTTTTCCTGTGGTTGCTCATTGTCTGTATTCCTTTTTTTTAGTTTGTGCTAATTTTGAAAACTTTGGACCGCTCTGAAGTCAATTTTTGCGTACGTTTCTTATTACAAGATTGAGCTTCTGACTGTGTATCCTCTTATTTGCACACATGAAGTGTTTTCTTCCTTAGATCGTCGTATCGTCCTTGTTTTTTTAACTATTTGAGGTAGCATATGCTTGTAGTTGTACAAAGTGTAGCTGTGTCCTTGTAAAGTCCTTGTAAATGTAAAAGAAGCTGGGAGTAAATTGTGATTTATTTTTGTTTATGAGCTGGGAACTATTCTTTGAAGATAAAATAAAAAATTTGGCTTACAAACTTTATTACTGTTTATGGAATTCTGTTTAGTTTAAACATTTTTCTAAGCTATGGATATGTTTTTTTTACAGTAGACAACTAAAATTTGCACCTCTGTTTTGTTGGGATAAACAACCAAGAAAGACCCTTTTCTCTGATTCACATGATCTAAAATACCCCATTCACAGAACTTTTGTTTCACTCGCATTTATTCATATTAATTAATGTGCTCAAAGCAAAGCAGTACATTCACCAAAAAAGCAGCTATCCACTTTATGGGAATTTCCCAGAAAACTACTCATTTCATATAAAAATTGGACAAAATTTACAAGAAAAGGAAAGAAGGAGAAAATCGAGTAGATGAAGAAGAAGAATTTTTTTGTGTGACTAAGAATATTTTCACCATTTTTTTTTTGCAGCTGCTAGGATATGGTACTTGACTATAGTGAAGTCAGCTAGAGTTCACGACTAGTTACTTGGACCCCTTATATTTCTTGTTAAACATTTGGATGAAATGGAGACAAAATTTTATCTAAACATTTGGTGAAGTCAATTATAGTTCAGTTATAGTTCCAAACAACCTAAATAAACACCTGGAAGTTTTAAGCAGAGCTTTACCTTTTAAGCTAAAAAAAGAAGCTAAAGAAAGAATTGTAGGATAATAGGTAATTATTTTTAAATGGAGTAAGAGTAGTCAGAACAGTGCATGAGTTTTGGGAGCAAAAATTTCGAAACTAGAGTGGATACTTTTATTGGAGAACAGATGAAATCCACTGGAAGCCTTCTCCAATCGCCTAAACATACCATATCTCGAGACTTTTCACTTAGGACGACTTTAAATGGCAATCGTGCCGCAGTCGATCTGCTCTTCGCCCTGCGATAACAGTTTTCTTTTAATTATGTGTCAGTTATATGGAAATTTTGTATTGAGAGACGTGAGGAATAAATTATTATATTATAACAAATGTTTACATGCTGCTCTGTATCTTGTTGTTCTTCTACTTCTGAAACAAGGGACTGTGGGGTGTTGTAGGAAGCACAATTAGTTATAAGAAAAATATCTTTTTATTTTTTTCATTCCATTTGTAAATTCCTTTATATTATCCTCAATTACGAAGCTAAGAGTCACTCTTTCCATAGCTGGGTTGAACTATGTATTTAAGATTCAACATTATCCGTTCAAAACAAGGAGTCACCCTTTTTAGGTGTTTTGACTAGATAACTAAAGCTATAGCCTCTCGAGTCATTGGTTTCCTTTCCTCCAATCACCATTTCCATTGATCATCGGTATTTACAACGCCTTCTGGTCGCTCGTCTGATGATACCAATGTGTAAGCGAAAACTTGAAGTCTTATCGTTAGTTTGGTTTTATAATAGATCTTAATCTGAAAAGAATTTTTTTTTTCTTCTGTATACTTTTTACCCAATTTTCTGGCCAGGGGGATAAATACGACTCACCGTTTTAGTTTTGGTACTCTGGGGTAGGGAGGATACCAGCAGCTATTATTTTGGAGTTTATGATGGGTTTACGCCCAGGCATGATTTCCACTTGGCCGTACTTACATAAGTAGTTCTTTGACCCACTCACCAAGCTAGCATGGCGGTCAAAGGTAATTTGCAAGTTATACCAAAACGTTGGATTACTTGCTGGAAGGAATCACAATGCTTAAATTTTTCCTGGAAGTTTCAATGTCAAGCTGCAGTTTCAAATCCGAAATGAGAATACAAAAACTGGCCTTTTATTATAGCCTAGAGATATCCTCATTTAGGTAGCAGGTAAGCCTGCAGACGATCCGGTATAGCTATTCTATTAAACATTGGTGTCTGCGGTGGTGGCTTTTAGTGATCAAAGATGTGATCACATCTGTGATCACAGTTTTAGAATTCAGAGTTGGATGTTTTATTATAACTTAGAGCTATCCTCGTTTGGATAGCAAGTAAGCCTCATGACGGCTCGGTGTAGCTATTAAACAGTATTATATTATAGTTATTAAAAAGTATATTAAAAGGTATAGCTATTAAAAAGTAGTACCTGCGGTAGGAGTTTTTAGTGATCAGAGATTGGTATTTTGTTGCCAAGTTTTACTTATTTATTTGCCCAGCTAACCCTCGTATCGGTGAATTACCATACTATGCCAACAGGGACCAATATCTTTCACTGTTTGTCTTATTGTCAATTAAAACTGGATTGACCCAAGTTCAGAAACCGACCCTTACCTGTTACTTATTCACTTTCATTTTTTAATTGCTTTTCTCATTTTTTAACAACCAGAAGTATGTAAAAATTCAATGGTTGTCCAAAAATTTTTATTGTTGAATTAGACATCGAATTATATGTTTCTACAAGTCTTGATCAATAGGGAGGTATGCAAGAGGGTTGGACGGAGGCCTAGGCCCACCGAAAATTGTTTTCTTCTGAATTTCTTGGTATAGCTTATTCAAACTACTGAAAAAAATATTATTGTTCCCTTTTTCCTGGAAAAATTCCTGCTTATGTCCCGCCAGTAAACATAAATATTCACAATACCTCACTCCTTTTCCTCGCTCAATACCTCGCTATGTGAATACCTCACTCTTTACACTGAATTTTTTTTAGAACTTTGAAAGAGCTTATTTTTCAAGTAAAACAACTTTTTTACGCTCTTTATGCTGAATGTTTTTTTTTTACTTTTAAAGAAGCCTAATGTTCTAATAAAAAGGCACTCGTGTTTCAGGAGTCATTCTTAAATAATTGGAATAAAAAGCCAAACTTTAGCCTAAGGAGTGAGGTATTGAGG
This sequence comes from Artemia franciscana, assembly GCF_032884065.1. Classification (NCBI taxonomy): domain Eukaryota; kingdom Metazoa; phylum Arthropoda; class Branchiopoda; order Anostraca; family Artemiidae; genus Artemia; species Artemia franciscana. The sequence continues at coordinate 36,735,049 of NC_088878.1, read as the reverse complement.
AGAGAGCAACCCCCCTTATATACGTAATAATTTCTGTTCGTTTTAAGTTTTAATGTTGCTTCTTACTTTTAGTGGTAAAAACTTGTTGAAAAAAAAATAATCCACCAAACGTTTACCCTTAATAGAGATAATAGACTTATTAATTACGTTCGTTTTTATACGCATCCAATAAATCATATTTTGCAACCAAATAGGATCTCTGATAATACCATGTCTCGTAAGCGATTAGCATTTAACAAAGCTTTGTATAAACCGAAAGTTTGAATAGCCATTCGCTATCGGATTTTTATTCAGTTACTCCTTCATCGTTACTTAGGAAGATCCTTCTTTTTAGTTTGTTGTTTCTTTTAAGGTTTGGGTTGTTATGTTGTTCTGTGTACTCTTATCTCTATTTTTATTATTTTTCTCCACTGAACACAGTCGAGTGGACGTTTCGACAAAAATATTTGCGTCGTTTTCTTGTATTTTTTACTTGGTTAATCATCGTTTCCTCTTCTTCACTATTTTTTCTCCTTCTGCTTCTCAGTCTGTTCTGAGCACTACAGAACGCCAAGCACTACAGAAGCAAAAAAGTCACCAGAAGCCAGAAAAGTCACCAAAAACACAAACGAAGGTCAAACACCAAAGAAGCGAAACCATGCATATTCATACATTAAGGACTGGTGTTAATCCATTATTGAACAAATTCTGCAACATAAACATATATATATATATATATATGTATATATATATATATATATATATATATATATATATATATATATATATATATATATATATATATATATATATATATATATATATATATATATATATATATATATATATATATATATATATATGTGTGTGTGTATATATATATATATCAGGCACGTAAGCAGGATTTTTTGTTCGGGGGGGGGGGCCAAAACCTTCAAAACAGCAGATATAAAGTAGTACTTTTTTATTTAGTAACTAAATAAAGGCAAAAAGCACGTATGTCGGGAAATACAGATTAACTTTATCTATACTTTAAATCGTAACCTTCGAGCAGAGCTAATAGCAAATTTCTCCAAAATTTCATCGACTGATACGAGAACATCTTTGTGGACATTCAAGAGTGCCAAGCCATTCAGTCGGTCTTCACTCATCCGACTGCGAAGATACGTTTTGATCCTTTTCATCGAAAAAAATGACCTCTCAACACATGCTGTAGACGTGGGAATGACACAAAAGATGCTCAGTAACTTGTGAATATTTGGAAATGTTCCCCGTTCGCACTCAGCCAACCTCTGCACTGCTGTCTTCGGGAAAAGACTGGGTACCGCTTTCAGCCACTTAGCTCGCCATAGTTCAAGCTCAGCCATCACAGCGGAGTCTGAACTCGTTAGACCAGAGGCATATAATTTGATCAGTTCTTTAAGATCGCTGCTAGGCTGTTTCACAACATAAGATGGCAGTATTCCGCTGAGACCTTTCAGCGTGACCTTGTGCTTTGTGAATCGAGATTCGAGTGATTGTATTAGCTGATCTACAAATGGGAGGAAAATAGAGACGCGATAGTAAAATTCTATATGTTTTTCTGCCGGGATATCACTTGGGATTTTGACAAGGTTCCTCTTTCGTGGCATGACAAGAGTAACTTCTAGTTCTCTGTATAGCCTAGTTGCTTCCAGAAACAGCTGATGGAACCTTCCCTCGGCACTTTTTCGGATTTCTTTGAACATTTTTGTTACACTTTCGACGCACTGAATGGACATAACCATATCTATGTTTTCAGACTGCAGCAGCTTAGATAGATTCAATATATACCCAAGACAAAAATCAATCAAACAGTTCATGGTAACGAACTTTAGTACGGAGCGACCCGGCTCACTCTAAAAAATGGAATTTTGATACCAATAGTTACATTACAGTTTCTTACTGTTTTAAAAATAGAGTTAAGAGAAACAGTCAAACTTTAGTTTAAAGAGCGAGGTGTTGATGAGGAAAAGCCCCTTTCACATACGGAGTAATTTCTGTTTGTTTTAAATATTATGTCGCTCCTTACTTTCAGTTAAAAAAAACTTGTTTTTTTTTCTTAATTTTCATTTAGAGTCACTTTCATTGCAACAGGAAATAATTCATAGTCAGAAAGAAATTCTTTTCGTAGAAGCTGATGGCCATTTTTGGCTGTTGGTTTCTTTTTCCCTGAATTTCTGTTCGTTTTAAGTTTTAATGTTGCTCCTTACTTTCATTTAAAAAAACTTGTTTTTTTTATTTAATCACCATGAGGGTCACTATGTACTCCAAGCTTAGGATGTTGTTGAGCAGACTTCTGGCTTTCGACAACGTTACCGAGTCCCCGTCCGTCTCTATCTCCTCTAGGGCCTTAAAGATAGGCACAATCAACTGTTTTGAGATCTGAATAGCATCATGTCTTTCGACCCAGCTAGTTTCGCACAGGCCTTTAAGATTAAGTGCAGTAAAAGTTTTTAGGATAGCGCTTCGCTTTGCACTAAAGTGGAAGAAATTAACTCTCGCCCACTCTCCCCTACTTCAAAGACGGTAAAAAGTTAGACAGAAAATGGGTGAATAATTGGGCAGTGACTTGACCGAATAATTCCATGCTGTAAAATCACAAAAAAAAGGCTTCACACATGATTCTTAATAAATGTCCTACTTTTGCCAGAAATCCCAATAAACCATGCGGAAATTAAACATTTCACAAAATTTCGGGGGGGGGGGGGCTGGCCAGAAGGCCCCCCCCCTGCGTACGTGCCAGATATATATATATATATATACATATATATATATATATATATATATATATATATATATATATATATATATATATATATATATATATATATATATATATATATATATGTATATATATATATATATATATATATATATATATATATATATATATATATATATATATATATATATATATTTAAAAATTAAGTGGTAAATTAAGATGGTAAGTTACCTTACCATCATACCATCATGATACAGAAATGATTAAGCCATCATGATGATTCTTGACTAATGGATATTTTCCTTCTTATAGAAAAAAAGACCGCCGTTTTTTTTTACTTGACCCCCTTTTTTTTACTTGAACATCAAGCTAATTTCTAACAGGAGTCGACTTTTGCTTTGGCCATTGCATCTCACATTATCAAATAAAAAAGATATAACGCCGGGACGAATATCCGGTTCACTCTGCTTTAGATTTGCTTGGTTGCCAGAGTTTAAGTTTATGGCTTTACCTTTGTTAATAAAAATATATTCGCCGGCACAAATATTTTGCTTATCCTTTTTTGGATCAGCTTTTTTCTCCAGTTGGCAAACTTGCAAAAAAATATATAAAACCTTCGAATTAATGCAATAGCATACAGTTACTGTGTCCGATCTTTTTAGTAGGTATTCAAAAGAATCTGTTTAAAAAAAGCAGGAGTACCATTATATTACCTTCAATTTCAACTGAAAGCTACAAAGTAAAGTTGCCTAGCTGTTTCTCATTGAAAAAAAAATTATCTTCCTCTGTCAGGGCTTAAGATTGTGTATTTTTGCATGGTAAATAGACACGAGGAAAAACAGAGCTGAATACCGTGGTACCACAGAAAAAAGTATGTGGGGCCTGTTTTCAGTCCAAAAATTGTTCAAGGTTAGGTCCCTTTGCTCTTATGCGTTAGTCAATATTTGCCATTCACAACCTAATTCTTCACAAAAAAATGGTTGCAAAACAATTTATATGACATACCTTTGAGCGCAATTTTTTTCATCTTTTTGAAGTCCACAAATAGGCTAAAACTGACTATTGCAATCCCTGAGTATAATCAGTTAAACAGGGCGAATGCCAAATAAAAATTAAACACTACTTTTTGTTAATATTTTATTTAGGATCTATTCGATATAACCATAAGTTCGCAAAAAAAAGACTAGCAAATATATAAATTAGTCACATACAGGTACAACTTTAAGAGTAAAACAGTTTAAAGGCTTGAAACTCAGAGGTCACACACTGTAATACCCTTATGGTAAGGACCATACATATGCACATTAAATATGCCAGGAGGGGTGGAGGGAGGAGTGTCTGAAAACTGACTGAGTCCTGCCATCGCTGTGACACTTAAATTTTGTCCCTAAAGGTATCTCACTTCCAAATTAACTGCCAAAACTCTTTTTCTAGACTATTTATAAAGGAAGGATCAAACGGGATGCGCATGTCCAAACAAACTTTGTTCCTTCTCATTTACATTGCCGTACTTATACCCCCCACTTAATAAAAATAACAGTTTTAAAATTTATCGTAAAAGTCTGAAATAAGAATTACCCCAGACAAAACCTTTAGGCGAGACTGCTACAATGTACAGTATTATAGAAAATAATTGAAAACAAGATTCCCCCACCCCTTCATATACGTGTCTATTAGCAGGCTATAATATTGTAAATTATTGGTCAAATTTTCTCGAAACTTTTATTTTTTAAGAGCAAATTTAAACGTATGTAGTGGGAGACACAAAAAGGTTAATTGCAAAGCTAATAGTTTTTCTTGGAACTATATGAACAAAGGAGTTATGCCAAGGCAATAGTGAAAAACAATTAAAAAATGGTATAAAATATATTATTGCCGTGAAAAATATTTGAACTGGCAAAAATTTCGCTCAAAAATCTACTGTTTCACAGAAAAGTAATGCAGTGATCTTAGAGTATAATAATAATTTGGGATGGCTGAAAAGTAAAATTAAAATTCTAGTTCCTAAAAACAAAATATTCGCTTACTATTTTTTGTTCTATATTCTTAGGTTCCAGTTCAAATAGTGCCACACACAGACTCAAGTTTCAAAAAAAGATCCTCTGACGATTTTGTGGAGATAATCTACAAAATGGATTTATTTTTTGAGCCATGTGAGTAATAGGATATAGGAAGGGCTAAATTGTCAATTTAAGGGCTATGGAGCAAACATAAACTGGAAAATAAGAAAGAATGGAGTTGTGATCAGTTCTTAGATATTTATAAGTCTCAATTTTGTTTAATTCATCGTTTTGAAGTGAAAATAGCAATGAAGAACAAAACTAATATTTGGTAATGTGTCCTATTCACCACTTGTCTATGTTTGTTAAGAACATTGATCAGTGCTAACAGGCTTATCTCCAAATCTTTTTTGATCTTCTGCTAAGGTCCCTCAATTTCTTTCGGAGGGAATAGATTGGAAAACCTGAGAAACCTGATCGGATTTTCAGATTTTTCTGATCAGAAAATTCATAGAATAAAGATTACTAGGATCATTCTATTTATTTTTAGAACAGAGAGTCTGTTTCTTGCACTTTCCCAAAGTGACCTCCCCTTAGTTTTAAATCCACAAAACCAAATCCTGCATGCATGCCTCTGTACCATACCAGCATTTGTGCAGCATATCTCTGCAGCAGAATTTTATCGATAATTTTCGGCTTTAGCTACATAATCTTGACTCAGATTTTTGAATGTGACAACTCTGTCACAAAGGCAAATAAAATCAATAAATAATCGTAGAGACTAGAAATTACATAAAAAAGCAACAATATTTTTGAAATAATGATGTAGATCTACACCATACTTGGTTCAATGAAAACCTGCATATCTTTTGAGTCTTTTTCAATGCCACTTTCTTGGCTTAGGAGAGATGGCGTTCCAGTACTGCCACCAGGGCTTCTTCTAGCTGTTGGTTGCACTTCTAAGTAAGACGAAGGCACCCATCCTTCACTAATTTGACTGTTTTGTCCTGAAAATAATTGTTTATTTATTTGGCTGATCAATATTAACTTATTAGTGAGTTAAAGAAAAGGAAACAAAATATCAAAAGTAGAACGCAGCTGTTATTATAGGCACCTGCGAGAGAACCTGACGCGGGAATTTTACCCTAACAATATTAGGCCAAAAACGGACAGTAAAAGCTTTGTAAAGCCCTGTATTCATTGGGCTTCCTCAGTTGAAGTCAGCCGAGTGAAAACAGCCTTTTCTTCAACGAATTTGACTTTTTACTGACAAACAAGTCACTTCAAATTCACCGGAGCCTTACTGTTTAAACCTTACAAAACACAAATAGAGATTGAACTTCCAGAATAACAAAGAACGGGCCCTTTTGCCTGAGCAAGCCATAATGAAGACACGACCTAATGCTACCAGCAATAAAACTTTGTGAAGAAAAAATAATGAAAGCATTTTTCGAACCTCGCCTTTCTCCCATAGAAAATTTTTCTCAAAAGCTCTTGTTAGTGGCGCATATTTGAATAGATAAACCTGGGCTTCCTTAAGTGGATGGGGGAATGACTTTAGGCTACCCTCCTCCCCCATCAAGAGTTGGGTTAAAATTTCTGTCTTATATACAGCTGAACAGCTTTGTATATTGCAATTTTTATAATCTATTGACAATATTGACAAATTAATTGACTTATTAATTAATTAATTAATTTTATTAATTATTAATAATTTATTATTTTTAACATATTTCTTACTTATAAAAATAAAATAAATTTTCAATTAATTATTAATTAATTTATAAATTAAGTCAAATTAATTGACTTATTGACAAAATGAAGGCGTGGAAATATACACTTACTCCGTTTTACAACGAATGCTCAAGAAAAATTATGAAAAATCCTAATGACAGATAAAAGCCTCCCTTCAGACAAAAATTTTGCACATACGTAACTTCCTCCTCATCCTAAGTTCTCGATGTACCCAGGTTCGATATACTTAAATTTTCAGAAGTATAATCTTAGTACCCGAATAACACCATAGGGAATGTTTTTCTAGATTGGCTGGAAAATTACTCAAAACTTAAATTATCAATATAATCAGGACCGTGTCAAGCAGTTTAGGGTAACAAGCCGTAAATAAGAGGCCAGATTATCCCTTGACAACTGTGCTAAGTGTGACTGTACATTCATTGTCAAAATTATTGGTAGTGGAACAGTGAGTGGCAGTGCAAGTAGAACCAGGGTTACGTGCAATAATTTCCTCTAGGAAGGAACTTAGTCTTACGAAAGAAAGGGATAGATAGGAATATTTTTTATTAAAGTACTAATGGCAGTCCAAATAAAATCTGGCTCTTTTAATCGGTTAAGTGGAAAGTTACACAAACGTATAGCTGACACCGTACACCCTAAAGTACCAAGAACAGTAAACAAGAAATCTGACTGTTTGAATTGGTTAAGTGGAAAGTTACACAGCCATATAAGTCTTTAACCATAAAATCATAAATAGTATGGTTTACACCGTACACCATAAAGTACCAAGAACAGTAAACAAGAAATCTGACTGTGTGAATTGGTTAAGTGGAAAGTTACACAGCCATATAAGTCTTTAACCATAAAATCATAAATAGTATGGTTTACACCGTACACCATAAAGTACCAAGAACAGCAAACAAGAATTCTGACTGTGAGGATTGGTTAAGTGGGAAGTTACACAACCATATAAGTCTTTAACCATAAAATCATAAATAGTATGTTTACACCGTAGACAATAAAGTACCAAGAACAGTGAACAAGAAATCTGACTGTGAGGATTGGTTAAGTGGGAAGTTACACAACCATATAAGTCTTTAACCATAAAATCAGAAATAGTATGGTTTACACCGTAGACAATAAAGTACCAAGAACAGTAAACAAGAAATCTGACTGTGAGGATTGGTTAAGTGGGAAGTTACACAACCATATAAGTCTTTAACCATAAAATCATAAATAGTATGGTTTACACCGTAGACAATAAAGTACCAAGAACAGTGAACAAGAAATGTGACTGTGAGGATTGGTTAAGTGAGAAGTTACACAACCATATAAGTCTTTAACCATAAAATCAGAAATAGTATGGTTTACACCGTAGACAATAAAGTACCAAGAACAGTAAACAAGAAATCTGACTGTGAGGATTGGTTAAGTGGGAATTTACACAACCATATAAGTCTTTAACCATAAAATCATAAATAGTATGGTTTACACCGTAGACAATAAAGTACCAAGAACAGTAAACAAGAAATCTGACTGTGAGGATTGGTTAAGTGGGAAGTTACACAACCATATAAGTCTTTAACCGTAAAATCATAAATAGTATGGTTTACACCGTAGACAATAAAGTACCAAGAACAGTAAACAAGAAATCTGACTGTGAGGATTGGTTAAGTGGGAAGTTACACAACCATATAAGTCTTTAACCATAAAATCATAAATAGTATGGTTTACACCGTAGACAATAAAGTACCAAGAACAGTAAACAAAAAATCTGACTGTGAGGATTGGTTAGGTGTAAAATTGCAACAACCATAAACGTCCGTAACCATGTACTGAAATATATGTATTTATAAACTTGGTAAAATTGTTTTTTGCGTAAAACTTTAACCATAAAATCATAAATAGTATGGTTTACACCGTACACCATAAAGTACCAAGAACAGTAAACAAGAAATCTGACTGTTCGAATTGGTTAGATGTAAAATTGCACAACCATACACGTCTGTAACCATGTACTGAAATACATGTATTTAAACTTAGTAAAAAAATTTTTTGGGTAAAACCATATAACCATAAAACTATGTAACCACATAAACCAAAAAGCGTCTAGTCTACAGCGTGCAACATAAAGTAACAGCAACGTAAAAATGATATCTGATTGTTTGAATCGGTCAAGTGGAGACTTACACTACCAGCTTGAACCTTCCGTTTGAACCAATTTTTATTGAAACGGGAAAACCAAAATTTTACCCAAAAATTTTATCCAAAAAACAATTTTACTAAGTTTAAGTACATGTATTTCAAGTACTAGGTTCAAGTATTGAAAAAAAAACCTTACAACTAAGCTACTAATAACCGTCAAAAAGTAATTAAAAAAAGAATTTCCGATCGGGTAGCTACTTGTGTTTTTTTTAAACAATAATTATCCGAACAAAAAAAATAACAAATAATATAACTGAAAACGCAAAAAGGTTGATTAAATAATCAAATTAAAAACTATTGCCAAGACAATACTAACAACAACAGAAAATATATTTATTGTTATGTTCATTGATATTTTCAATAATAGAAAATATCTTAATTGTTTTATAACAATAAAGAATAAAAAATAGTCAATAAATAAAAAGAATTATGAACTTTTCCTAATAAATATGCCTTAAATTTGCTTTTAAGCAAAGAGACAAACTTAGCCGCCAGAGTACTATCTGGAATGAAAGTTAAAAAACGAGGTCTTAAAAATCTGGTATGGTAGCCTACATAAAAAATTATTAAAGCAAGAGTTTGAATAACCCTTCCATGAATCTTTCATGAAAAAGCAATTCGTTTTCACTCCAATAAAAAAAAAAAAAAAAAAAAAAAAAAAAAAAAAAAAAAAAAAAAAAAAAAAAAAAAAAAAAAAAAAACGGCAATGCACTTACCAGGGAAGCAGACATACCATAACCTTTACCACTTTTCATACCATCATTTGCCTATTATTATATTTAATGTTTACCTGGACCAATATATCAAACAGTTCGTGGTAACGAACTGTAGTAAGGAGCTACCCGGCTCAATCGTAACCGAAGCTCTAAAAAATGGAATTTTGATACCAATAGTTACATCAAAAGAATCACATTTTAATGCTGATTTTAAATAAATAAGTTTCATCAAATTTAGTCTTATCCATCAAAAGTTACGAGCCTGAGAAAATTTGCCTTACTTTAGAAAATAGGGGGGAACCCCCAAAAGTCATACAATTATAACGAAAATCACACCATCAGATTCAGCGTATCAGAAAACCCTAATGTAGAAGTTTCAAGCTCCTATCAACAAAAATGTGGAATTTTGCATTTTTTTGCCAGAAGATCGTATCGACTCAGTTGTCCTAGTTGTCACGAGAGGGCTCATTCTAACGGAAATTAAAGTTCTAGTGCCCTTTTTAAGTGACCATAAAAATTAGAGGGCACCTAGGCCCCCTCCCACGCTCAGTTTTTCCCCAATGTCACCGGATCGAGATTCTGAGATAGCCATTTTATTCACCATAATCGAAAAACCTGTTAACTATGTCTTTGGGGCCGACTTACTCCCCCACAGTCCCCGTGGGAGGGGCTGCAAGTTACTAACTTCGACTAGTTTTTACATACAATAATGGTCATTGGGAAGTGTACAGACGTTTTCACAGGGATTTTTTTTGGTTTGTGGGGGGGGGGGAGAAGTTGAAGGGGAGTTTCGTGGGAGGATCTTTCCATGGAGGAATTTGTCATGGGGGAAGAGAATTTCAATGAAAGAGGCGCAGGATTTTCTAGCATTATTAAAAGAAACAATGGAAATAAACATGAAAAGTTTTTTTCAACTGAAAGTATGGAGCAGCATTAAAACTTAAAACGAACAGAAATTATTTAGTATATGAGAGGTATTAGTATATATATTTAGCTAAAGTATTTTAGTAATTTCAACTATTTATTATACGGCCTTTGTGAATCAGGGGTCATTCTTAAGGAATTGGAACAAAATTTAAGCTTTAGTGTAAAGAGCAAGGTATTGACGAAGGGGTGAACCCCTTCATATACGTAATAAAAACACACGAATACGTAATAAAAGTTTGCTACGTAAGCCAATTCGTAAGTTACGTATATTTTTTACTAATGAAAACGTTCGTAAAAAACTAAAAGTTCTAGTTGCCTTTTTAAGTAATCAAAAAATTGGAGGGCAACTCCAATTATATGCAAATTTAGTTTCAATTATTAATCTGCGGAGAATCAAAATCAAAACATGCATTAATTCAAAAACGTTCAGAAATTAAATTAAAAAAAAACAAGTTTTTTTAACTGAAACTAACGAGCGACATTAAAACTTAAAACGAATAGAAATAAATTATTCCGTATAGTAAAGGGGTTGTCCCCTCCTCAACACCTCACTCTTTACGCTAAAGTTTTTTTTATAGTTTTAAAAAGTAGAGTTGTGACAAAGAGTCAAAATTTAGCGTAAAGAGTGAGGTGTTGAGGAGGAGACAACCCCTTTACTATACGGATTAGTTTATTTCTGTTCGTTTTAATGTCGTTCCTTAGTTTCAGTTAAAAAAAACTTGTTTTTTTTTTATTTAATTGTTAAAGGAACAATTTTATTAAATTGGAAAATGATTAAAAGAAGGATTTTTTAATAAATTAGAAATTGATTAAAAGAAGGGCAATTTTTCAAGAAACTAATCAATTCACATACTAGAGACCCATGCGCAACCACTACCCTTACCACTCCACAGTAAAACACCATGTTTTTGTATTTATTCTCTTTTTGGGCAACAATATTACCCAAGAACCAATTTTACTAAATTGGAAAAAGATTAAAATGGGTTTTTACTACATAAATTCCACCATCCCACCTACCAAAAAAATCCAGTAGTTTGGCTATTTAAAAAAACACAGTCAATTTGGATTCTACAAACTTAAGGGCACCAGTACCCTTACCACTCCACAGCAGCAGCACAATTTCAATGTTTTGGGGCTTATTCTCTTTTTGGGCCACGACGTTGCCCAAGAAACATTTTTACTAAATTAGAAAATAATTAAAATACAGGTTTTTACTGAAGAATTTTCCCAGCCCCCATAAAGTTTGAATGGTTTGGCTATTTTACAAGAAATCAATCAATTAACATACTAGAGACTCAAGGATACCACTAACCTTACCACCCCACCGTATCCCAATTTGTACATTTTTATTAATAAAATACAAAAATTATTTAAAAAAAATATTTTCACAACAGGCATTTGCCACAAAGAAAGTCTCAAAACTTTGCCAATTTTTCAAAATAATAATGCATTCACTCACCAGGGACTCGAACATACCACCAACCAGCAGACCCTATTCGTAACAGCTCTACCAAGTCCCCTTCTTGCATTTTAACTTCGGCTGGACCAAGAGGAGCATAGTCAGCAAGCGCAAGATATCTTCGAGCACTGATTGACTAAAAAATGAGAGTAGTTTATGATATTGCCATGTTTGTAGTTTTCTTTTATTGTTAGTAATTATAGTTGTAAGCACAGCTGAACCCTGAGTATCAAAAATTTGCAATTATGCGTTCCATCGTTACAAGCAGTAATAGCTATAATTAAGCTATAGAAACCAGCCATTGGTGGTAGTAAACCCAGTAGCTCCTATAAACTAACGACGGGTATCCGAGCAACAACAGCTTACTGATAAATTCTACACTTAACCCGATTCATTCCACAAATAGGTCTTAACTTTGACAAAATTCTCATGAAATACTTTGGTAATTATGCTTATTGGTCAAAGATAAATTTACTGTTTTAACTTCCACAGGTCGAGGTTTTGAAATTCTTTATCTCTTTTTATTATTTTTATTTTGTCTTTTTAGTCTTCTTTTACTGAATTTAGTTTATCACGTAATTGAATCTTCTTTTTTTATTTTCTAGATTTTCTGGATATGAAACTGAAACATCATGGCTAGTGATACATAAATGCTGACTGCCCTTAGTAAAATTTGTACCCATTTTACATTTTACCTTTTCTTTGTCATTATTTTGCAACCTAATATATCACGTTATCAAATATTATTTATATATTACATATATTATTTATATATACATATATTATTTATATAAATTATACATCATTAATTTTAATTTGGTACAAGTAAAATTTTAATTAAAATAAATTGTTAATGCATTAAAAAAAGGAACTCACATCTTTACATCTAGGAGTATTATCATCATCATCATCACTTAGTGAAAAGTCCGTACTCCAACCCTCTTCTTCTTCATTGGAGTAAGTTTGTATACTTGGGGTATCTCTGGACGTTCGATCACCTGACTGAGTACTACAACTTACTGAACTTCGTTCACTTCCAAGCCCACTTGAAGATGAACTATTACAGTATTCCCATGAAGCAGTGCTTCTGACCGTCCTAGAATTAAATCGAGGTCATTATTTGTAGTTCAGAATATTATCAGAGCCAAAGCAAATTATTTATGCCAGTCAAAACATGCGTTAACTGTGGTAGGACCCAAGGCTCTGCATGGGGCTCTAACCTCATTTTGATTTTTATCAATGATCTACTAATTCTACTGGAGCTTTTCTAGAGTGTCAGAATTTTGCTGATTTTTAATTTCCTTTGACCAAAATTTACAAAAGCTTTATTTGTTCAGCTTAATCTGATATAAACTAAACGTTTTGGAACGGAGAATCAACTAAGAACATAAACTTATTTTATTAGTCATTTGTTTGTTAGGAATCTAAGAAACAATTGACTCACCACTGGGCATAAAGTGCAGGGATGGAGCAGGTAGTAAAGGCTAAATACTTTGGAAGTACAGTCCTACAAACCATCCACTATTATGGTGGGGCAGTCAATTTGGCCATCGAAAACACTCTTTGAAACTGAGAATAAGGCTTTTCCTATGTAATATTACTTACCTCTCCCTCTTGTATAGCTCTGAATGCTGAACCAGGGAGGTAATGTTTATACTAATGGACTATTCCGGTAGCTAAGAAAATAAATTACATCTATAGTCATAATTGCATCCTGAATCCAAATTTAGCATTCATTTGCGTCGGAAATGAGCTTTACCCCAATCCTTTTATCTAGCAATTCAGGGTATATATTTGCGCATTAGAGGAGTGGGGTGTGGAAAGTTCACTTCTAATGCAAATGAATTTCAAATTTGGATTCAGGATACAATTCTGACTATAGACGTAAGTTTGAACTTTACCCCCCCCCCCCCCAATGTGCAAATATATATGCCGAATCGGTATATATAAGGGTGGGGGTGAAGTTCATTTCAGACAAAAATGCATGTTAAATTTGGATTCAGGATGCAATTCTGACTATAGAGGTAAGTTTATCTCTTTAGCTACATGAATATTCCGTTAATATAAATTCATAATAACAGATGTCACACGCCAACTAGATGGCACTATTTGGAACATGTCAACCGTATGGAAGGAAATACACTCATCATTAACAAGGCTGGAGTGTGAGCCAGAGGGAGTCCAAAGATGAGTGAGTCCGAAAATACGCTTCATCTCATCAAACGGCTGGACCTAAAGCACAACCACACGGTAGCCTGGCCACAGTGGGAAGATATCTGGCCTGCAGTAAATAGGAGAGGTGATGGGTGGCTCTTTTTGGATGGCCTTGATGTCTTTGGTTCCATAGGAGGGGCTAGTGTCTAACTTTGTTTTTTAGAAAAAGATATGATCTTAAAGTATGACAAAAATTTTTTTTTAAAGCTGTTAATAATCCCTAAATTACACGATAAAATATAGACAAATCTACCAGAAAAGAATGGTAATGCATCTATGATCGTACTGCTAGGGTTCATTTCAAGGAGCACTTAAAGGTTTAGTACCGATTTTATGAGGCAAAAGAGATCATGCAAAAGGAAATACCCGCACCCCAGAATTTTGTTCCACGACTGCTCTAGAACAAGGGTGATTCGAATGGAACAATGGAATCTTAAGAATGGAAGGGCTTATTAATGTAAATTTGCAACAAGGCTATATCCAGGTGGGGGGAGTAGGTTTAGACCCCCTCCCCACCCCAAAAGGTTCTTGTATGACTTGTAAAAACACAAGAAAAATGTTTATTAATAATTTTTTTATGTGTTTTTATTTTTTTGTAAGCCTTCTCGAAAAATACCTTGCCCCTGAACTGCAGATTGAAAAAATACCTTGCCCCTAATTGCAGAAAAAGCCAAGACAGATAGTTCAATTGAGTGAGAGGCAATACTGGCATTAACACCCCCTTATTAGGGTTATATAAAAATGATGTTAGTTCATTTGTTAATAGATATGTGTAGTATTTAATTAATTTAATTGATATAATAGATATTTCATCTTGTGTAGTATTTTCCGTGATAACTCCCGTAAAAATATGTTACTTGAAAATTTATTCAAAAAAATAATTTAAGAAGTTGCAGATTTTAGCTGAATAAGAGGTCTTCATCCTTATATTTGGAACACAAAGTTAAGTTTGATAGTGGTTGATTTATTTAGAGCTACTGTAAATGCTCCCAGTGCACAGGGGCTCTTAGAAGCTCAAAAATTCGTTTTCAAAAACTGTTATAAAAATGGGACACATTTGTAACAAAAACACTTTCAGCTATGGCCTATTCAGCTATGTAATAATTAGTAATAAATTTTATAAATTTAGTAATAAATGTAATAAATTTAGAGCTACTGTAAATGCTCCCAGTGCAAAAAGGCTCTTAGAAGCTCAAAAATTCATTTTCGAAAACTGTTCAGCTATGTAATAATGCCTATTCGTGAAAGAAACTCACCCTTTTTCAGCGGTCAGTTAATCAAATATACAAGGCAGAGCAACAAACATACCATTACTAATTTCAATGTTTGCAGATTTAGACCATCCCTCCCAGACAAATTTGATTGTTGATGTCCATGATATTTGGTTTTGAAAATCTTGCGCAAAGGGTACTGTTTTCATACTGATATCGTTTGCCCACTGACCTGCTGTAGTCGGCTGTGAACTAACTCTTCGGTCCACATCCAAAGAGTCGAGGGGAATGGTCTATACAATTCATTTTTCTCCAAATTACTGGGGGGCAACTATGGTATAGACTATTCTATAATAATATAGCCCTGACAATCTTTCTTATTGCTTTTCTAGTTCCTAATAAATTTTTTTGTTACAAATAAATGGGTTAAAAGAAATATATAGAAATACCTGTGCGTTGCTGTTGGTGAGATGGTGTTAGGAGACATAATTGGAGTACTGTGTCTACTAGTATTTGCTACGTATCTCCCAGGTGGATTACGTCCAGTTTGACATTTTAATCTTTGAAACTGAAAGATGATGAAAGTAACAGTGAGAAGGTGAACAGTTTTTGAACAGTGAATAGTTGATTAAAAATAAGACAGGTGAAAAGTTAAGAAAGTGAATTAGCATTACGGGATATCATATTCAGATCACAAATTACTGCTACCACTATCCTTTCAAAACAACAGACCGCCTAATGCCATCATAGCTTCACACACTCCTCCCCAAACTCCACCCTTGTCCAAAAATTCATTTTTCACATTCTGCTTTAACGTTAAAATTTCTTTTAAATTCAATTTTATGACCTCCTCCCACTTCATTTGAAAAAGTCCTTATTTTTTTGACCTCAGGGAAAGGGCCTTAAATCATTGAAGAGCTAGTGCATCTTGATTCAAAGGCGTTATATCCTGTTACTACTTTGAAGTAAATTGACTAAGTTGTAAAAACTGCCTTGTGAACCTTAGTAATTTCTTAAGCTTTTTTATCTTGATATTGTAGTAAAAATGGAAAACATAATTGCCAGTGGTCTAGGGACTTTACAGGGTCTGATTTTTCACTTTAACTCGCTGTTTTCATGCTATATTTTGTTAAATTTGAAATAATACGGTTAAATAGTGTCTTTCCCCGTGTTCATGTAAATTAAATATTTACGATATTAAGCGCCATCTACTTCTTTAGAAACGAAGATTGGCAAATGCCTTGTTCAAGGATTCGTTGCTGATTTATTGCTAATTTTCTTGTGTTTATTCAGTTAGGCTGAAAAAACGTCATTAGACCAGGTGAGCCTTTAAAAATCAAAACTAAGGAATGTAGGAATTTACAACAATTTTTTTTTAACGGAATTGGTTGTATTTTGTTTTCAGTTTGTACTTTGTCCGATTTTTTTTCTGAAAGGAAAAGAGAAGAAAACCTAACAGGCTATTTATTTTTATCCATCCTGTTCTCTTCAGTTTTTAGTTCCTGTCTTTTACTCAGTTAAATTATTAATTTATTTGAACCCAGTTGTTATATTCCTTTTGTCTTTTTCATTCCAAAATAGACTATTTATTTTAACCAATCCAATTTTGGCTAATCAATTGCGGCCATTCCGTTTTAAACCCTGGAGTGCAGTAAAAATTTACCATTTTGAACCACTTTTTATCAAATTAACGTATGGTATTATATAGCAGAATTTATATAGCAGTTTTTTTAATGTTTTTCTTTGTAAAATTTTCAAATTTTAAAAATTTTAAAATTTTTTAAAAATTTCTTTTAAAAATTTCCTCCTAAAATTGCTGCCTTCAAAAAATTGGCGGTATAGTTTTGTCGATGTCCTCTTCTAAATCAAGAACTATAATAACACAATTTGTAATTCAAAATATTCTGAAAATTTAAACCAAATGGATTTCCCGGGCTACACTTACATATTGTCCACAATATTTATGTTTTATTTTCAATTTTATCGTTAGATTTTCTACATTTGCTCGTATTTAAAATATTTATGGATTGAAATATTCTTAAAAATGAATAATAATGTCATAAATAATCAGTTTTGATTTTTAAAGGCTCCCCCACTTTAATGACGTTTATCCAGCCTAACTGAATAAACATAAACAAATAAGCAATAGATCAATGACTGAATCCTTGAACAAGGCATTTGCCAATCTTCATTTATAAGGAAATAGATGGCGCTTAATATCGTAAATATTTAATTTACAGGGGAAAAAACGACACTATTTAACCGTATTATTTCAAATAAAACAAAAATATAGCAGGAAAACAGCGATTTAAAGTGAAAACTTAGAAAGTCTGCTTGATATTGATTTTCTACATATTAAAAAGTAAGAATTTTGTCATTGCAGCGGTTCCTTTTGAAATAAGTATTGGCAAGACTGTTACCAAATTTAAACCTAAAAATCTTAACAACCGACGAGCATCAGTAATCCAAATCGAAAATCAAATTTAAATACAGAATTTCAATGGAAATTCGATTCTTATAACGGAACACAAATGTTTTCATTCAAATTTAGTGAAGAATGGGAGGGAGCCGCAACAACCGGGCCAGAAGAATTTCTATTGACAAACATGAAAATACGACCTATAAATTGAATTTCAGTAGTACTGTACCAAATCTTGAGAAGATTCTTTGTTTTGGGTGGAATTTCATTCATTGAATAAATCAATATAAAGTAAATTAAATCAACATTAAAAATAAAATTAAATATAAATCTAGAAATCAAAGTAGGCCTACATTATGTAATATTATGCAAAATCACAAATTCAAATTAATAAAATCATATAAATTAAACAAACCTGTTGTCATTATTCAATCTTTTACAAATTCTTTAATGGCTGAATCTTTAGGCCTTTGTCAAAATTCTCGTGAAGCAATATAATAACAAGACTTAAAAAGAATTTCGCGAATTCAACAGTCTAATTTGGCCTAATGAAGCCTATATAAGGAAAAATAGAATAGCAGCAATTTAAATTGGGATGAAAAAAGTTCTGTTGCGCTGTTAAGCTTCACTAGATGGAGATCATTAAAAGAATTTTTCTGGTTGAAAACAGGGTCTTAATAACATAAAATTTAAGAGGGCTTTACCAATTATGATGTTTGTTTGAAAATTTTCCAGCAAAAAAATGGAGAGCAGTTGCCTTTTCTCCACTGCAATTTTTACAATTAGAAGCATAGCCGCAATTATTGATTATTTATATTTATAATTAAAATAAATTTTTTAAAGAATTTTTAAGTGCTATTTATCTTATCAGTGCTGTCAAAGTTATGGTTTACATGGAAAATCCCAATTATCAAGACATAGACCAAGAAGCAAAATGATTGTAAAAAAAAAAAAAAAACAGAAAAAAAAAAACGAAAAAAACTAGAGTTTAAGAGTCAAAGAGCGCAAGCAGTGTTTAAAATTACACATAACTTCCAATATTTACCTGCGATAAAAGAACTCGCTTGATTTCACAGACCCAAGTTTCTTTGACATCAACAGCTGAGGCTTGAAGTAGCCAAACTTCTTGTCGACCTTGAAGCCATAATTCAAATCTTTTGCCATCTGAACTCCTACCGCTATGAACTTTTTCAGTTAAGCCAACTTCTGACATCTGTCAAATAATACATCTATTGATATACACAGAGAGTATAGGACATAAGAGCGGAAATAACATAAAAAATAAGAGTAGAAACAGGCACTGTTGTCGAGGAATCACTAACACCACCTAGCGTTTGGCGACTCTATTTAACCCCAAAATGCTCTATAATCTTCCTTTTAGGTATTTTTGAAATTTAAAGGGTAAAGAAAGCAAAATCCTGTCAATGGTATGGCTACTAGTTTAAAGTCTATTAGCCTGTCAAAATTTCCCCGAGCAAAGTATTTTTCGTTCAAACATTAATGCTTTTAAAATATGTCTAAATAGGTAGGCTATATTCTAAAATATGCATAAAAGCTTTTTCTATATTCAAATATATTATTAGTTACAAGCACATTTTTAATAGGCGTATCCCAATAGATTATTTTTGTAATTTTTTCTTAAAAGCTTAGATTTAAAATTCCATATTTCGAAGTATATCTTTAAAATAAGAATTAAAACCAAAAAATGCTAAGAAATAATTTTCTATGTACCAAATAGCATTTGTAGAATCCAACCTTAGCAAGAATATTCTAAAATATGTTTAAAAGCCATATTATATAAATAAGTCTAATTTCCCATAATGTATAAATATAAATAAATTTGTTATAAATAAATCTGTTTCTGCCCCATATTTGTTCCAACCAAGTTTTGCTCCAACATTTTCCATCACGTTTGTTTTGGGTTTTTAGCATTGACTTACTTGATTTTGATCAATGTACATTGTCGATGACTTAAAAATTAATTAGAAATGATCATTGATTTTTTTTCAAACATTAGATAATGCTTCTAAAATCCAGTTTAAAAATAGGTTACATTCTAGAATATGCTTCCGTAAGTAAGCACCGACCATATCTTCTTCTGTGTTCATTCTAAGTTTTGTATATTCATCAAATTAAAAAAAAAACAGGTTTTTTCAACAGAAAGTAAGGAGCAACATTAAAACTTAAAATTAACAGAAATCATTACATATATGAGGGGGATTGCCCCCTCCTCATTACCTCACTCTTTATGCTGAAGTTTGATTTGTTGTGCTAATTATTTAAGAATGACTCCTTAAACACAAGGGTCGTTTAATTAGAATAATAATCATAAAATTATTTGTTCGAACAGCTAATAACGCTTTTTAGAATCCAATTTGAAAAATCATATTTTCAGATGTAAGCTCATATATAAACAGGACAAACTTTTAACTAAAAAGATAGAGGAAATAATCAAAAATGTGAAAAAATCGTCATTTTCATGTATGAATAGACCTAAGATGGGTGTGCTAAGATGGGTGTGCTGACTGAGGACGTCATTTACTTTGACGTCCTCAGTCAGCACATACGACTAAAACGTTTAATTTATTTGACGTTTTAGTAAGTACATGCTCACTCATAGTTAGAGAAACACTGTAACCAGATCTGTGCATCCAAGAAGATTAAGATGATCACATTCAAGAATAAACTGATTGTTAATTCAAAACCAAACACGAAAAAATAGCTGAAATAAAAATGGTAAGGTTTCTTGATTGTGGAAAGGTCTCCCCCCCCAAAAAAAAGAAATCTAAGGGCCTACGTTACTGATCCACAATCTGAATCTGGCGTGTGCCAAGACATTAGAAAATCTGGTAAAATATATTTCTGGTGAAAGGCAAATCTGGAAAATCTAAAAAAAGACAATTCTTGAGATAAGAGCTTAATTCTTAAAAAAAAAATATGAGGACCAAGGAAAAACGGTTTCCCACCTTCCCATAAAATTCTAAGTCCATTTACCCCACCCACAAAACAGATACTTTGCCTTGAAGTTTCAATCCAATACCCAGTCCGTGAGACAAAAATAAGATAAGCTTACCAAACAGCGTATAAAACCCCTCCACCCTTTAATGAAACCTACTGACTGCATGCAATCACTGTCATGACATGTTATCACTCATTTTTACATAAGAAGAAAAAAATTTATGTTCTATTGTCAGTATATGAAAACCAACTGACTGATTCGATTGTAAGTCTCCACTCCCTTAGGAAAACTGTTACTATCCATTCTCACACTAGCTTTACGCCATAGTTTCAAATTAGCTATTGGTTGAAAAGTGATACCAGCACTGCTGAATATATGTAGCACCTTAATACTTGCAGTTTTGACAAATAGCAATATGATATACGGTAACTTGACATAGTAGCTATGAAATATATGACATTTGAAAAAAATGGGGGAGGGCTGATGATGCTTTGCCTAAATCCTAAGTACTTTTAAATCCAGCTCTGCTTCTAGGAATTAAATCTTATGGAGGACTGTTCAATCATGACTGACCTCCAGGTTCCTACTGATAGGCTAAGCCTATTAAAATTTACTTGATGACAAATCAAAACTGTTGTGTCTTGGAAAAAATCTCTTTTCGCTAGAACTGTCTTGCTTTAACCCATTGCATATACATTGGCCGTCCCAGACTATCTAGAATAGAACATAAAGCTGCTACAGTGGCAGCTTAATAAGTTTCCTACCAATTTAGGATGACGCATGTGGTCTGTCATTCTCAAGCGGCCCAATAATCTGAATTTTGAAAATGGAGCACAGCACACTCGCGTGTGCTGTGTTTCAAAAACACGAGCAGACTCGTGTTTTTGAACTATGAGTTTTATGAAAATGGCACCAAAGCCTCCAGTCTTAGAAACTAGACCGGTGGGCTCTCAAATTTAAACCATGAATCTTATAAAATTCCGATTTGTTTTGGTATATTCCCCCTCCCCACATCTCCTGAACAAAACTCCTGCTTATGTGTCAATGCATTTTCGGGTCAAATTTGAAATTCTTGTTTAAAACCGGAAAAGGTAGTTGAAATCATACTTCCTGATGTACCTTATTTGTCTTTAGTTACAAAATATTTGTTATAAAATAAATCAAACGTAAACAAAATAAAGCGAGATAAATTTTGTTATAAAAAAAATCCTAGTTTGTTTTTGTTCAGAATGGAAAACTCATTGGTGATTTTCGGAAGCAAACTTAAATTTATCAGTCTTGTCAAACAGTCCCTGGTAATCAATTGTAAGTAAGGAGCAATGCGGATCAATAGTTTATGACCACGGCTTCTAAGCCTGATTAAGAATAAGCTTTAGTCATCTTCAATCATCTAATGAAGATGCTTAACTTGGGTGAAATCTGAGAATAACTTAAAAAAAATTAAGTAAATAACGGTAAAAGAAATAAGTATTCCAGGCGTTTTTCAAATTTCAGTTTTATATTTAAAATAATTACTAAATACCTAGACAGTGGTTTATTAATAACTATTTTTGTTTAGGAATCTACAATTTTTGAATTTCAAAAAATAACTGAGCAATCCCATTAATAATTATTTGGGCAATCCAATTAATAATAAAGATACTATTGTTAAGTAAGCATTATAGCACCAAAGTGTTTTTGTTAATTTTATATACGTTCAGTTTGGATTAAATTTCATTAGCTTAAATGAGTATCGAATTTTTCTTCTGTCCTAAAAAAGATTCATGGTCTTATTTTTAACACTAAAATGAAGAAAATTAAGTAAAGGATAAGTAAAAAATATAAAATAAAACGAGCGAATAATAAATAAGCAAAAGACAACAATTTAATAAAGACAAATATATAAGAAAATAATTAATAAATAACAAAGTATAAGGGAAAAATCCTTAGTGTAAAAAAGTATGAGGAAAATGCATCAAATATTGAGATAAAGTTACTTACATTGAGTGAATGTTTGTACTGATAAGTTGCTTTTTCTGGATCCTTTCCAACCCGTTTACACATTAGCACTGCTTTTTCATATAAGAAAATGTGCCTTTGCATAGGCTTAAGTCTCAAATCCCTCAGTCTATCTCTCTTCCCTTCGGTCCAAACATTGAAACTGCCTTGAAGCAGAAGTCTCCCAAGATCAACAAGGCTTCCCTAAAAATGAGATGCTTCGATTTTTAAATGCATTCTAAGACCACACTGGCTATACATGACGTTTAAACAAAGAAAAAAGGATATAATAAATAAAAAATAAAATTAAATAGGTGAGAAAAGGAGGATTTTTTCAGTCAGTAGCAAAATATTAAGGTGAAAAACAAGCATATTTTTCGGCAAGGACCTCCACAAAGTTTCCCTCAGTACTAAAAAGAAAAAAACAACAACAAAATCTAACCTTTCGAAGTGAATTTGACAAGAAGAGAAGAGATTCTGAATCAAAAAGACCATCCAGAACCGAGGGCTGTTTCCTCCTCAGCGCCCTGCTCTTTACACTAAAGTTTTTTACTGTTTTAAAAAGTAAAGCTGAGAGAAAGAGTCCAACTTTAACGCAAAGAATGGACGTTGAGGAGGGAACAACCCCTTTCATATTCAGAGTAATTTCCGTTCGTTTAAAGTTTTAATGTCGCTCCTTACTTTCGGTTTAAAAACTTTTTTTTTTATTTAATAGCAGATAAGAACACACAAAAAATTATATCAAAAATATATAAATAAAGAAAAGTTTAATAAAGGCAAAAACAACTACACATATACAATAAAAACAAAAATAATTTAGCAATAACAAAGAAAGAAAATTAACAATCTGAATATTTTGGAATTACGTTCGGTAATCTGTTTTGAATAGAAAGAAAAATATAAAAAAGGCAATTTGACAAACTGCGAAAAGTTTGTTTTCCTCTTCAAAAAAAAAAAAAAAAAAAATCTAACCTTAATCTGACTGTTATAAAATGTTTAAATTATGTTCATTTCGGTGCATATGTGTTATATTAACAATATAATTAAAATATTTAATTTGTCATTTATGTTGACAAAATCTAAATACAGATTAAAAAAATAAGTCGACAAAGTATAAAAAGTTTTTTTGTTTGTCTTTTAAAAAATTAAAATTAAAATCCACTTAACATAACAAAATATTCTACTTATTTATATTTCATTCGTATACTTTACTACATAGTTTTGTACTAACTCATCATTTTGACAGATACCAATCACTAAACAAATAACAGTCATAAAAACACTTTCGGAATATTTTGGTTTCGATTTCGAAAAATATTTTTCAACCAAAAAGAAAAATACTAAAAAAGAGTAAGTTGAGAAATTATGAAAAGCTTTTTTTCATTTCAAGAAAAGAATTAAATAAAAAAAACAAGTTTTTTTAACTGAAAGTAAGGAGCGACATTAAAACTTAAAACGAACAGAAATTACTTCGTATATGAAAGAGGCTGCTTCCTCATCAACGCCCCGCTCTTTACGCTAAAGTTTGACTCTTTCTCTCAATTCTTCTTTTTAAAACAGTAAAAAACTTTAGCGTAAAGAGCGGGGTGTTGAGGAGGAAAAGCCCCTTTCATATACGGAATAATTTCTGTTCGTTTTAAGTTTTAATGTAACTCCTTACTTTCAGTTAAAAAACTTGTTTTTTTTTTATTTAATTTCTGAACGTTTTTGAATCAATGCATGTTTTGATTTTGGCTCTCCGCAGAGGAATAATCAAAACGAAATTTGCATTTTTTTTTTTTTGGCTAAATGGCTTTCTCATAATTTTGATCGAATGATTTTGAGAAAAACAGAGCGGGGGAGGAAGCCTAGTTGCCCTCCGATTTTTTGGTTAATTAAAAAGGCAACTAGAACTTTTAATTTTTTACGAATCTTTTTATTAGTAAAAGATTTACGTAACTTATAAATTAGCTTACGTAAAGAACTTTTGTATTCTCATGTTTTTATTACATACATGAGGGGGTTCGCCCCCTCGTCAGTACCTCGCTCTTTACACTAAAGTTTAAATTTTGTCCCAATTCATTAAGAATAATCCCTGAATCACAAAAGCCGTAGAATAAATAGTTGAAATTACTAAAAATACTTTAGCGTAAAGAGAGAGGTATTAGAAGGAGGTGAGCCCTTCATATGGGTAATAATTTCTGTTTGTTTTAAGTTTTAATGCTGTTCCTTACTTCCAGCTGAAAAACTTTTTCATATTTATTTTTTAATTGTTTTTTTTTTAATAATGCTAGTAAATCCTGCTCTCCCTTCATGGAAATTTTCTTCTCCCATGACAAATTCTCGATGGAAAGTTTCCCCAGCATATCCCCCTCTTCTCAACCCCTCCCCCCAACCAAAAAAATCCTTCTGAAAACGCCTATACACTTCCCAATAATCATTACGATATGTAAGCACTGGTCAAAGTTTGTAACTTGTTGCCCCTCCCACGGGGACTGTGGGGGAGTAAGTCATCCCCAAAGACATAGTTGTAAGGTTTTTCGACTACGTTGAATAAAATGGCTATCTCAGAATTTTGATCCGTTGACTTTGGGAAAATAATTAGCGTGGGAGGGGCCTAGGTGCCCTCCAATTTTTATGGTCACTTAAAAAGGGCACTAGAACTTTTCATTTCCGTTAGAATGAGCCCTCTTGCAACATTCTAGGACCACTGGGTCGATACGATCACCCCTGGGAAAAAAAAACAAAAACAAATAAACACGCATCCGTGATCTGTCTTCTGGCCAAAAATGCAAAATTCCACATTTTTGTAGATATGAGCTTGAAACTTCTACAGTAGACTGATACGCTGAATCTGATGGTGTGATTTTCGTTAAGATTCTATGACTTTTAGAGGGTGTTTCCCCCTATTTTCTAAAATAACTCAAATTTTCTCAGGATCGTAACTTTTGATGGGTAAGACTAAACTTGATGAAACTTATATATTTAAAATCAGCATTAAAATGCGATTCTTTTGATGTAGCTATTGGTATCAAAATTCCGCTTTTTCGAGTTTTGGTTACTATTGAGCCGGGTCGCTCCTTACTACAGTTCGTTACCACGAACTGTTTGATAAAAGACAAAATCCTATATTTTTTTCAAAATGCTGTAATTTTCCTGTATTATTGGTGTATATTTATTATAAAGTTTTGAAAGAAAACAGCAAGTCGCGAGTGGTTACCAGGTCACCCATCTTGTTGGATTTATAATTGAGTTATCAGTTTTTTTCTCTCTCTCATATTATACGCTAACTACCAGGGGCACAGCCAGGATTTTTTTGGTCGGGGGGTTACAATAAAACTCTGAAAAGGCATCAAATATTTGTTTATATGCATGCTAGTAACGGTTTTACAAGCCAGACAATTTTTTAAGGGGGGGGGGTCAAATCCCCTATCCCCCTGGATCAAAATCAAAATCCTTTATTTTGTGTGAGTCTAACAAATCCAGAATTCTAGTATATTATTGGTGCATATTCATTACAAAGTTTTGAATAAACTTGTTATTTTGAAAGAGTCTCTTTACCTGATACCCCGAAATGGCAACTTGGTGCATGCTGTCATTTACAGTTCTCAAAACAGCGAGCATTGAATCTAAGGCTGATTGCAGATTCCCACTAGAATTCGGCCCAGTGCCGCACTTCAGCAAATCCTGAAAAACACTCATTCATTAGTTCTACAAAGATACTTCAAATAATACAAAAAACTTTTTGAGCTAATGTTTTATATGAAATCCCGGCTTAACAAGTGTTAAAAGCAAATTAGCTCTATAAAAATAGAACTAGCTTCTCTAGCCAAGTGGATCGGTGCGCTGGCTTTAGGATCCTTTGCCCAAGAGGGGGAGGCTTTGAATCCTAGTGTACTCAATTATTTGGTTTGGGACGGGGTCAGTGGCGTGACTCTGTAAGCTCAGCCAGAGTCGACCCAGCTCTAAATAGGTACCTGAAAAAAATCTGGGGAAGGTAACCAGAAAAGATTTTTCAAAAGCACAGGGTGGCTACCCCTCATCCCCCCATTCCACTTCCTAGCTGAAGGGCTTTGAGACGGAAATCAGCACCGACGGTTAAGACCTTGAGGGTCTAGTGCCGCATCCTTTACCTGCCTTTTTTTTATATAAAAATACTTCAAATACTGCAAAAAACTATCAAATACTATGATAAAGTTATTTACATTGAATGAATGTTTGTACTGATAAGCTGCTTTTTCTGGATCCTTTTCAACCCACTTACACATTAATACTGCTTTTTCATATAAGAAAATATGTCTTTACATATGGTTCTCAGAGACTTCCATGCGTATGAAATCTCGGCTTAACAGGTATTAAAAGCAAATCATTTAAGCAGTGTCAGAGTTAAGTATTAAATAACTAAAAAAAAGGATGTTTAGCTGAAAATAAGGAGCGACATTAAAACTTAAAAGGAACAGGTCAAGATTATCACAAGGTCAACATTATCAAGTTGTTATAGGAAACTATAACAACTTGAATAAGTTGTTTTTGGACTCGAGTTCAAAAAGAATTCCTTTTTGGACTCTTAATAGCTTCATTTTCCGACGGTAAGATGTTTTTTTCTCAGATTTGTCAAATTTTGCATGAATTTTTGCGTTGATTTATTGACTGTTGCAATAGAATTTTCAAAGTTGCCCTGATGTGTTTTCTATGAAGGGCCTAGTGTTGTAGGTTGTAAAGGTTGTAATAGGATGATCCTTGCTGAATGATTGTTTAAAAGTTAAGTTTTAATTTTTTTTCAAATTCCTCCTAGTGCGTCTTTGTTATGTATAATTCAACTTCAATAGTCAACTTCAATAATGTACTTCATTATTACAACTTCGTCAATGTACTTCAACTGTCAACTTCAACATTATTCAATGTAATAATTAAACTTCAGTCAGATGAGTCGGGTGAATCCAGAAGTTTGACAAGAGGAGTGAGTATCAATCTTCGGTGTGAAAAATACATGAATATAGCTACGTCTTAGGTCAAGGGAGAGCTGGGGAGAGAATTTGGAAACGCATTATGAACGACGTAGTCAGTTCAACTAAATTCGCAGTAACTACTTTAGTAAATACTTCTATCAAATGGTGAGAAAAATATAGAAAACATACTAAACCTAAAAAACCACATAAATAAAGAGGAGGGGGAGGACCCATCCCATAAATGTATGATTGCATAACGCTTCAATGCACATGTCAAAATATGAGTTGATTGTTGGTATGGAAGTCTTTGGTTCTCTGTTGTATCAAAGGTATATACAGGTTCAAACTTCAGGAGGTGGGTTAGAGAATTTTTTTTAGAGAGGCAGGGAGACTAGAATAGAAATTTACTTAACTTTAGCAAATAAAGTTAAAATACTTAAAAATAAACTTAAAGTAGATTTGCTTACCCTAAGTAAGAGCTGATATTTTGTGATTCGCTGCACAGGTTTAAGAAGATAGGCACCAAGAGGTAGTTTGTGACCTAGTCTGAGTTGGCATTCCCTCAGAAATGAGTTCTGCTCACCTGCTGCTCTTCGTAGCTCTTCTGATTGAGGGATATTTTGGCAGTAGTAACTATAAAGCTCGTGCAGCTCATTTTTCTACAATTTGATAATACGATAAAATAGGCATTGAGTCACTGAGAATATGAGAAAATAAGTAACAGGTTGAAAAAGAAAAACACGAGAAAGCATAAAATGAGAAACAGTCGGTATATTGGAATAGTCAAATGAGAATCTGAGAAAATTAAAAGCATTTTGAAAATGACAAACGTGAGAAAGTTAAAAACAAGGAACAGATGGCACACAAGCTTAATTTATTTTTTTTTATGAAATACGAATAAGTATATATAAACATAAAAAAGGTCGGAAAGATTGATCATCATATTTGAATAGTTAAATGAGAATACGAGAAAATTAGGAACAGGTTGAAAAAGAGAAACACGAGAAAGCAAAAAATGAGAAACGGTCGGTATATGGGAATTGTCAAATGAATATATGAGAAAATTAAAACACAATTGAAAATGAAAATATGTGAAAGTTAAACAGAAAGAACGGATGAAACATAAGTCATTTTTCGTTTCTGTTAATAGATAGATAAAGAATAGAAAAAAATTAAAACAGATGTAACACATAGAAAGTAATAGAAATTTTAGCATTAGTCCATAAGTGATGAGTGAAACTGATAATAATTAAAATCGAAATCGTAAAAACGATATGCAACATATATTTATATACAATAAATATTATTTGAAACCATAATATAAGATAATTACTTATAAAATAAAAAAATAAATAACAATAACAAAAACAATATCCGATACGTTATACGTATATACAATATACGAAAAAATACGACAAAACCTGGTTTAGTAATTAAATAAGAAAAACATAATGATGCTGCATAAAATAAAAATAAATTAGACAAAATAATAAATAAATAGATACTAAGAACAGACACCAACAATAACGAAAATAAAAAGAGAATATAAGAGCTCCTAAGCCGTAAAGGGATATTCCAAGAAACACAGGGTGTAATTACTTCGTAGTTTCTTCTTTCATATACAGTTTTTGTTTCTGCACGCATTTTGTTCCTGCTGTGCTTACTTTTTTGCCTTGTGGTCAGTTGTTTTTACGGTAAATGTTAACTCCAAGGTCTTCACTTTTATTACAAATAGGGTATATATGTATCTATTTTGTTAACAGTAAATACCACTTATTCGGAGGAGTTTTCTCTCTGATAAGGTTCCAAAACTCTTTTATTTGGACAAGGCTATTAAAGTCCTTATACGTAAAGACATCAGAAGGGGCTCTTCATCCAAGGCCTTCTTTGCCTAATTCTTAGTTTATTCGCGGAATTAATAAATGAAGGGAAATGCATATGGTTTAATTCATAGCTTCTTTTGTTATATATAGTACTCAGTGTTTTGTTGCTGTGCTTATTTTTTTGCACTTATGGACACTTTTATTTACTTTACAAGTGAGATATTAGATTTCCAATTTAGTTAAAAAAAAGGATATGCCTATCCATCCATTTGGCTACTTCTAAATAACATTTTTTTTTTCGTAAACCAACCCGAGTTTTCTCTTTTAAGCTTCCCTTACTATTTGTTTGTTTTAGACGGAGTATTAATCTCAGCGGAGCTCCTCTCCGTGGAGGGGCCTCCAAAGTTAAGCCCAATTTCTACCTTATTCTTATTTGCTTCAGACAAGATAATCCAATATTTATTCAGCCCTCTTAAGGGATCTCAGTATTGACGCCATCATTCTTTATAGCGTTGTCTCCTTGACAGAACTTTGTAAACATTACCAAGTGAAGCGAACCTAGAATTTCGGCCTCATTAACTTACTACTTACCCTTCTAAGAAAACATTGACTAATCATTTGGGGATCTTCTATGAAATGTTCCAAATCAGGTAAGAAGATATTGCTATGGAAATCATGTATTTGCTCCAAGTTCCCGAATAAAACTTCCTCTTTTCCTAACAACGTTAGAGGAATTTTTTGCTGATTTTCTAGGCTGATCAGTTCGTCCTTGTATCCCTAAAAAGAATTCAGTTACCTTTCAAACATTATTAACTAATTTCGGAGACCACACTGCTTACGTATGACGAAACGAGAAAACGAAGAAAATCACAGGTATATTTAGAAACAAAAGAAAACAGTAATGACTATCATTAAATCTTTACAGTAAGGTTCTCTGGTATACTGAATCTGATGGTGCAATTTTCATTAAGATTCCATGGTTTTTCGGGGGTATCTCTCCCTTTTTCAAAAATCGCTCAAATTTTTTCAGGCAATCTGCTTTTGACGAGTTTAAGCTTAATGGATTTTAAGCTTAATTCATTAAGCTTAATCAATTTTGTGTATTTAGAATCAGCATAACTAGAAAACTCTTTTGATGTATCTTTTGAAAAACTCTTTTGATGGAATTTTTTTCAAAATTTCATTGTTAAGAGCTTTGGTTACTATTGGGCCAAGACGTTCCCCACTTACAGTTCATTACCATGAACTGTTGGATATTGGTTAGTTATGTACCCATAATCCCATTAAGCAAATACATCCTGTGCCAGTGTCCCCAAACGATGATAAAAATAGCTTACTTAGAGAGTTGTTAACATAACTCACTTTATTCTAGAGTCCAAAGAGGATCCTCGTTAACGTTAATGTGCTTCCACATTTGTACAAATAGGATAGAATCTCTGGAGGATGCTTGTAACTTCAGTCCTGTAGATTGGATGATTACTTTGACCATTTAAAAGGATATTATAGAGTATATAGACAACAGGGCATTGGACTGTTATGAGGTTTACAAGAAGTCATTGTCTTAAGACTGGTTTAACGGAAAAATCAGCCAAGCTTTGAATTTGAGGGAAATTATACTTCCTGAGTTTATTAAATAAAAAAAACAAGGTTTTTTTACTGAAAGCAAGGAGCGACATTAAAACTTAAAACGAACAGAAGTTATTCCATATGAAAGGGACTGTCCCCTCCTCAACGCCCCGCTCTTTAGGCTGTAGTTTTTTCTTATTTCAAAAATTAGAGTTTTGAGAAAGAGTCAAAATTTAGTGGAAAGAGCGGGGCGTTGAGGAGGGCACGGTCCCTTTCATATACGGAATAATTTAAAGTTGCTTATAATTGAATTTGGTTTATAATAATTTAAATTTGTAGTTCAAAATTGCCTAGACTGAGTAGGGTCTAAGGCTGAAACGAAAGCAAAACAGCGTATAAAATAGTACAATTCTAAATTTTTTAGTTGTTAAATAGCTTAGTAATTATTACCAAAGAACCAATCAGGCCGTATATAGGCGGAGTTATTTGTTTTACCAGAAACCACATTTCCAGCTTGAGTATAGATCTTGTCGTTCAACATTAGCTAATTTTTAAAAACGGTAAGAGTATTTTTCTCTCCAGGAATAAAAATACTGTGATTACTACTACTAATACTACTAATAATTTAACACAACATTAATCTGGCTGAACCAAACACAGCCACACATACTTCTCTTTCATCCCAATCTTTTCCAAACTTCATTCTCTACCGCCTCCCATGCAGTCCAGATTGTTTTTCAATAATTTCTTACAACCTCATTCCACTATATTTTGAGACAATCTACTTTTCCTTGGGCCCCGAATGGATGACTAAAGAGCAAAATCTGTGACAGTTTATTATTATCCATAAATGCGGCCTAGCCACCTTATCCTTTCTCCTATTATAGGTCTAAAAAGCAGGTGTAAGATTACTTTTTGATATATAAGGCTACTGTTTTTATAGGGAAAAGATGATTGCTTAAAATATTGTTGTATGTATGCAAGTTTTTGTTTTCTATTTTATTTTCTTTGTGCTGCTGAACTATTGTTACAAGCGGTGTTTTGTCTGTTGCCACAACCTGTGGATTTTTTTGCAATAAATATCTATCTATCTATGCGTTCAGTAAAAAAAGCATTACTCTAGTTTTGAATAATAAATTACCCTCAAGATGACTCCAATTTCAGAAACATAAATTCTTTCAGTTTCGAGAAGTTCTGTCAGTATATGACCTCGTTTCACTTTCAAGGCTTCAGTATCGGTGTTTGTTAAAGAGTCAACAGAGCTGGTCATTTCTTGACGTGATGCACTTCGCAGTCGGGGTCGTATTAGTTCTTGAGGTTTGACAGCATTTACAGGAACTGCAGGCTCTGGTGTTACAGGTTGAATAGGTTTAGGAGGTCGTGAAATTATTTTCTTAAGGGAGGATCGTCTTCGAGAGCACATGACTTGGACATCTTCGACTCGCTTTAAAACCTAAAGAGAACCCCAAAATTAAAACTTCGTAAAAAAGATAAAAATAAAACACAAAAACTCATGCTCTAATAATCAAGGGTACTTAATAGTCATAGGCCTACCAACAAATTGTTGTTGAGGAATATCAAGTTCAAACTCGTAAATATGGAGATCTTTCGACCCTTCTTACTTCTAAAGATTCAATTGCCAAAATTTTCTTGTGTTAGTCATACAATTTATCATATTTTATATATTTTCCTGAATTTGTCCCTGCCCCTTGCAGGGTCATTTCTGCATGTTTCATGAGTTTTAATCTAGTTAGCTGTTGACCAAAATAAGCAAGAGATTCATATCCAAGCTGTTGGGTTAAGGCTTCTAATTGGTGTCTTACAAAATTTACTGGTCATGATAGGCAACTCCAAACTCTGAAGAAATTCTACGAAACTTGACCTCAGTAATAGTAATCACGATTACTGAAGGACAAAATAAATGACGAAAATTCTAATTATAGTAGTAATATAATAGTTTAGTAACTAGATATAGCATTGCTATAATCAATAAACTTTGGTAATTTTCCAGTAACAAAATAGAATGGGATAGTGCTTTACCAAAAGATTCTATCTTCGGTAAAAAGGTGATAATCTTGCATTTTTATGGTTTATTTATTTAGTCTTAGTTAATATTTAGGGCCATTGGGTAATTTTTGAAAAAATTTTTGGATTATTCCTTGGGTAATCAGCTGGGGTAATTTTCAAACGGTAAAATATAGTGGGCTGGTGAATTTCTAAAGATGTTGTCTTGCGTAAAGACGTGGGAATTATGAAGGCATGCAGTTTATTTTGTTCGGTTTTGGGTAGTTTTTGTGACAATTGGCATCTGTTTGGTTATTTTCTTAGGTAATTCCTTGGGTTATCAACTTGGGTAATTTCTCAACAATAAAATAAAACGAGCTAGTGTTTTCTCAAAAGATATTAGCTTTAGCAAATATGCAGAAATAATGAAATCCAATGATTTATGCTATCCCGTCTATAGGAGTCTTTAGAATAATTGGGTAGTTTTTGGTAATTTCCTTGTGTAATTTATTGGAGTTTCAGCTTGTGTAATTTTCTGACAATGGAATAGAGCGGGCAATTGTTTTTCCAAATGATACTACCTTTGGCATAGATACAAGAATCACGAAGTCATACGATTTACTTTATCCTGTCTTGGATAAACTTTAGGGTGTTTGGATAATTTTTTGCAGTTTCTTGGGTAATAAACTTTGGCAGCTTTCCAACAACAAAATAAAAAGGGCTAGCATTTTTCCAAAAGATGTTTTTTTTTAGTAAAATGTTTAGTAAAATAGAAATTAAGAATTTATATGATTTATTTATGTATGATTTATTTTTTTGTATCGAAGTCAACTTAGACAACTTTTCAAAAATAAAACAAAATGGACCAGGGTTTTTCCAAAATATCCTATCTTTAGTTAATATGCCATAATTTTGAAGTCATAGGATTTAATTTGTCAGATTTTTGCTGGTTTTCAGGACTATTGGGTTGTGTAATTTCCTTTGGTAATTGCCTGGGTAATCAACTTGGGTTATTTCCTAACAATGAAATAAATAGGCTATTGGTTTGTCAAGAGATAGTATCTTTAGTAAAGATACAGGAACCCTGAAGCGATGTGATTTACTGTATTCGGTTTTGGATGGTTCTTCTGACAATTGGGTAATCTTGGGTAATGTCCTTAGGTTTTTTTCGGTAATCAAATTTGGTAATTTTTCAACAATCCAATGGACTATGCAATTTTTTTTAAAGATGATATATTTGGTAAAGATGTGGGAATCATACGACTTGTTTTATCCGTTCTTGGGTAGTCCTTAGGATAATTGGCTAATTTCGATGATTTTCTTGGGTAGTTAACTTGAGCAGTTTTCCAACAATGAAATATGAGAAATAATGTGCTATTTTTTTTCCTAAGAGATGATACCTTTCGTGAAGATACGAGAATAGCAAAGTCATAAGATTTATTTATCCGGTCTTAGGTAGTTTTTAGGATAATCGTAAAATTTTTGACAATGCTCTTGGGTAATTTCTTGGGTAATCAACTTAGGTAATTTTACATGAACGAGACATAACGGGCTATTGCTTATCCTAAAGATAGCATATCAAACAGTTCGTGATAACGAACTGTATTAAGGAGCAACCCGGCTCAATAGTAACCGAAACTCTACAAAATGGAATTTTGATACAAATAGTTACATCAAAAGAATCGCATTTTAATGTTGATTATAAAAATATAAGTTTCATCAAGTTTAATCTTACCCATCAAAAGTTGAGAGCCTGAGAAATTTTGTCTTATTTTAGAAAATAAAAGGAAAGACCCACTAAAAGTCAAATAATCTTAACGAAAATCACACCATGAGATTTAGCGTATCAGAAAACCCTACTGCAGAAGTTTCAAGCTCCTATTTACAAAAATGTGGAATTTTGTATTTTTTGCCAGAAGACAGATCACGGATGCGTTTTTATTTGTTTTTGTTTTTTCTTTTCCCCAGGGGTGATCGTATCGAACCAGTGGTCCTAGAATGTCATAAGAGGGCTCCTCCTAACGCAAATTAAATGTTCTAGTGCCCTCTTTAATTGACCGAAAAATTGGGGGCACTTAAGCGCCCTCCCACGCTCATTTTCCCCCAAAGTTACTGAATCAAAATTTTGAGATAGCCATTTTGTCCAGTATGGTCGAAAAACCTAATAATTATGTCTTTGGGGACGGCTGTCTCCCTCACGGTCCCCAGGGGAGGGACTGCAAGTCACAAGCTTTGGCCATACTTTGGCCATTCAAGTAATTTTTATTGGGACATGCACATACGATTTCAGGGGGACTTTTCCACGTTAAAAGGGGGTTGGGAGAGGGGGTTACATGGGAGGATTGTTCCATGGAGGAATTTATCATGAGGGAAGGAAATTTACATGAAGGGACCGCCGGATTTTCTAGCATTATTTAAAAGAACAATGAGAAAATAAATAAAAAAAGAATTTGTGGTGGAAGTAAGGATCAGCATTAAAACCTAAAACGAACAGAAATTATTTACAGTATTTTTAGTAATTTCGACTATTTATTCTATGGCGTTTGTGATTCAGGGGTAATTATTAAAGAATTGAGACCAAGTTGAATCTTAAGTTTAAAGAGCGAGGTATTGATGAGGGGGAGAACCCCCTCATATACGTAATAAAAATATACAATCATAGAATTTCGTTACGTAAATTAATTCGTAAGTTACGTATATTTATTACTAATAAAAACCTTCGCAAAAAAATGAAAAGTTCTAGTTGTCTTTTTAAGTAGCCTAAAATTGGAGTGCAAATAGGCCTCCTCCCCCACTTTTTTTTTTTACCAAAATCATCCGATCAAAACTATGAAAAAGCCATTTAGCTAAAAAAAAATAATGTGCAAATTTCGTTTTAATTATTCATGTTCGGTGAGCAAAAATAAAAACGTTCAGAAATTAAATGAAAAAAAACACGTTTTTTAACTGCAAGTAAGGAGCAAAATTAAAACTTAAAACGAACAGAAATTATTCCGTCTATGAAATGGGTTGTCCCCTCCTCAACGCCTCTCTCTTTACACTAAAGTTTTTTAATTATAAAAAAAGTAGAGTTGTGAGAACGAGTCAAACTTTAGCGTAAAGAGCAAGGCATTGAGGAGGGGACAACCCCTTTCATAAACGGAATAATTTCTGTTCGTTTCAAGTTTTATTGTCGCTCCTTACTTGCAGTGAAAAACTTGTTTTTTTTTCATTTAATTTTAGTAAAGAGGCGGGAACTTCAAAGTTACTAATTTTTCTCTAGAGTCTAGGGTATTAATAATAATATTATTATTTAATTACCCGTCAAAATGAAACAAAAGAAACGGAGTACATAAAAATACAAGAAAAGGATTTTATAACAAAAAAAGGCAACTAGAAGAAATATGTAAAAGAAATTATATAAAAAATAATATATAAATAAAAAATAAGAAATTATATAAAAATATAAATAATATAAAAGGCAACTAGAAAGATATATAAGGCAAATATACAAGACATAAAAAAAAGAAGTTTTAAACACAATATAAGACTCCCAGCACAAAAAAAAACTGGTTATAACACAGAGAAAATAAAAATACACACTGAGTTCTACTGGCGGAAGATTTTAAGCCACTGATGGCTTTTAATATTATTATTGAACTGTGATCTGATTAAGGATGGCTGGAGTTGGGTCTGTTATATTATAATTACTAATAAGAAAAGAATTTTGTGACCAAATTGGGAGCCGAATCAGAAATCTAACGTACTTAAAGAAAAACATGTCGAAGTTTACATTTATCGCATCCGGAAAAAATTCTTCAAACCAGACTCAAATTCAAAAAAAAGGAGGGAGGATTATTATATTATAAAGGTAGCATTTTCTTAAAAACTTGCATTGTTCTATTTCAGGGACGCAAGTAAGGCGTTGAGATGAGCTTAAAGGCCTTCCCTTCAAGAAAAACAAAAAACAACAACAAAGTTTGCTGGAATTTCAGGGCCCTTCTTATTGAAATAATCAAGTAAAATTCTTTTTTTATTATTGCTTATCCTCCAAGAACTACAATGGACGATTCGGTCCTATTTTATTGTTTCAAATGTATTTTTGCCATTTAACCTCAATAACCCTTCCGTTCTTCTCAAAAGCAAAATTTAGAAAAAAAAATCTAGAAACAAAAAGATCTAAAATACTTTAACTACTGTCTCAAATATATCCTAAAATATTGAAGAGATTACATTTAAGAAATTTAATTTATAATGTCTTAATGTTTAAAAACCTAAGTAATTTCAGTCTCAAATCTAAGGATTAAGTCATTAATGTCAAAGAATTAATTACATCAAAATTAAAAAAAAATCTACTTTTTAAAATCTTCTTTTGAAATAATCTTTCGTTGTGTACTTATGTTCAAACGGACCTTATTTAAAAAAAAAAATCGAAGAAAAACAAAGAATTTTTTTGTCATTAATGTCAAAGTATTAATTGCATCAAAATTAAACCGTTTTACTGTTGAACTAATTTTAGATCTAATCATGCCTGAAAACCATAATTTCTTAAATTTTTAATTAGTTTTTTTTTCAAAATTCTGAAGTTTTTAGGGTAGTATCACATTTATGGCAGTGTTTTCACGTTGAACCATGAAAATATATAAAAACTATTAATTATTTAAATTTGATAATGCTTTCAGTGAATAAAAACTTAAACTTTAACATCTGTTGATACCCAAAGGCAGCTGCATCTTCACAAAAACCTAAATCTTCTTAAGCTGTTTAGTACCATGTGGTTTAGCTGATTCTTTTTTAACTAAAATTGTTTGCTGATTTTCCACCCATGTTTCTTTTTTTTCTAACTTGGTGCCGGGTAATACCAAAACCTGCATAACTGGATACGGAGATCTTTTCAATTAAAATCAATTTTAATATATTGTCTGTTTTTCAGACAGAAGAAAAAAAAACAGAAAGAAAAAGAGAAAGACAAAAAAAGCAAAACAGAAATACACAAAAACAGAAAGACAAAAAAAAAACAGAACAGGCTATGCTAGTTCCCTCTTAACTAATGAATGAATGTATTTTATAACCCATCAATAACACAAAGGCATGGCGATGGAGTATCAAAAAGATGAATAAAGAAAAAGAAAGACAGATTCAAAAATAGGAATAAATATATACAAAATAAAAAC
The DNA here is from genome assembly GCF_032884065.1 of Artemia franciscana. Lineage (NCBI taxonomy): Eukaryota > Metazoa > Arthropoda > Branchiopoda > Anostraca > Artemiidae > Artemia > Artemia franciscana. The sequence continues at coordinate 36,697,032 of NC_088878.1, read as the reverse complement.
ACGAATAAACTAGACTTTTCAGAAAAGTAAACCACTCCAAGGGTGGCAAACCTCTTTTGACGACAAATTTCCATCATTACATATATTTATATAAAAATCATATAATATGAAAAATCAAAATTCTTTTTCACTGTCCTTAGTGCTGTTGGCATTAAATGCACTAAACTAACGGTTAAATATACACTTTTTATGCTAAAATATATATTTTTTACCTGCAAAATAAGAGCCCTTGACTCAGGTGCTGTTAATTCTTGAAGATACGTTTCCAGCCTTTCAATATCATTTGAAGTCCTTAAAAATACCTCAATGTCATTAATTCCCGCCTCTGCATGCTCAATTGTTCCATATTTTTCTAGGGGTTGAGAAGCAAGAAGCTCTACCCCTGCTGCACACCATTTATTGACCTAAAAAGGAACATATCCTGAAGCTGAATAGCTGAATATCTGAATTCAGCCCACCCTTTAAATAGTCGACACAAAAACGCTCAAAATTCTCATTAGTTTAATAACAATTCCAAGTTCAAAAGTCGGTGTAAAGTTTGCCCCTAAATACCGTCGTTATTAAATCCAGTCGATATCTAAATTCGGCCCACCCTTTAAATAGTCGACACAAAAACACTCAAAATCCTCATTAGTTTAGTAACAATTCCAAGTTCAAAAGTTATCTGAAAGTGTCCAAACAAGCAAAACCGGGACAGACAGACCGAACAACAGACCGACAGACCAACAGACCGACAGAAATTGTGATCACTGTATGACACTTGTTAAACACCAAGTACCATAACAAAAGAAAATGTACTTTAAATATACCTCTAAGGTGTTCTTATTTACATGAGGAATATAAAATAATACAAATGATTTTAAAGGAAATGGTCATATCCAGGGTTTTGTTTGGCACTAGGGGAGTACCAGACGAGCTTTGATTGGAGGGGGGCTGTTAAAGTTTTTTTCACATGCGTTCTTACGACAAACGTGTAAGTTGGCGATTTTTTTTGGGAGGGGGGGGGGAGTAAACCGGTAGCCTCGTCCCGCCTGCATACGCCCCTGACAAAGAATAATCTAAAAAAATTTAAAGGACAAAAATAATGTAATTATATTTGAAGAGTTGTGCGTAAGTATTTTTTTTTTATGAATGACGCATTTTGTTTTCAAGTATAATATTGTGCAATCCTTAATCTGGATGCTATAAGAAAAAAATTAAAAAATAAAATAAAAAAAAAAAATAAAAAGAAAGTAAACAGCAGTATTTCAGTTTTATAAAATCTACTTTATAAAATTCAGTTTTATAAAGTATTTCAGTTTATAAAATCTCAAAAAATAAACAGTTTGAGTCCAAGATAATAATCAAACAGTTCGTGGTAACAAACTGTAGTAAGGAGCGACCCGGCTCAATAGTAAATGAAACTCTAAATAACGGAATTTTGATGCTAAAATATACATCAAAAGAATTGGATTTTCATGCTGATTTTAAATAAATAAGTTTCATCAAATTTGGTCTTTGTCATCAAAAGTTACGAGCCTGAGAAAATTTGTCTTATTTTCAAACAGATCGTGGTAACGAACTGTAGTAAGGAGCGACCCGGCTCAATAGTAAACGAAACTCTAAATAACGGAATTTTGATACTAAAATATACATCAAAAGAATCAGATTTTCATGCTGATTTTAAATAAATAAGTTTCATCAAATTTGGTCTTTGTTATCAAAAGTTACGAGCCTGAGAAAATTTGTCTTATTTTCAAACAGTTCGTGGTAACGAACTGTAGTAAGGAGCGACCCGGCTCAATAGTAAACGAAACTCTAAATAACGGAATTTTGATGCTAAAATATACATCAAAAGAATCGGATTTTCATGCTGATTTTAAATAAACAAGTTTCATCAAATTTGGTCTTTGTCATCAAAAGTTACGAGCCTGAGAAAATTTGTCTTATTTTAGTAAAATAGGAGAAAACACCCCCTAAAAGTCACAAAATCTTAACGAAAATCACACCATCACATTCAGCGTATCAGAGAACCCTATAGCAAAATTTTCAAGCTCCTATCTACAAAAATGTGGAATTTCGTATTTTTTGCCAGAAGACAAATCACGGGTGCGTGTTTATTTGTTTGTTTTTTTTTTTTCCCAGGGGTCATCGTATCGACCAAGTGGTCCTAGAATTTTGCAAGAGGGCTCATTCTAACGGAAATGAAAAGTTCTAGTGCCCTTTTTAAGGGACAAAAAAATGGAGGGCACCTAGGCCCCCTCCCACGCTCATTTTTTCTCCAAAGTCAACAGATCAAAATTTTGAGATAGCCATTTTGTTCTGCCAAGTCAAAAACCATGTCTTTGGGACATGACTATGTCTTTGGGAGTGACTTACTCCCCCACAGTCCCTGGAGACTGTCCAGGGACTTTGGGGAAATATTGGAGAAATATGTCATGGGGGAACAGAAATTCAATGAAAAGGGCGCAGGATTTTCTAAAATTACTATAAAAAAAAAAACAATGAAAAAATAACCATGGAAAAATTCTTTCAGTTGAAAGTAAGGAGTACCATTGAAACTTAAAAAGGAACCGAGATTATTACGCATATGAGGGGTTTTAAAAATGCTTTAGCATAAAGAGCGAGGTATTTAGGAGGAGATAAATACCTCGCTCTTTATGCTATAGTATTTTTAGTAATTTCAACTATTTATTCTACGGCCTTTCTGATTCAGGGTTCATTCTTAAAGAATCGGCACAAAACTTACGATTTAGTGTAAAGAGCGAGGTATTAACGAGGGTACAAACCCCCTCATATACATAATAAAAATTTAAGAATATAAAAGTTTGTTACGTAAGTTAATTCTTAAGTTACATATATTTTTTACTAATAAAAAAATTCGTTAAAAATTAAAATTTATAGTTGCCTTTTTGTGTAACCGAAAAATTGCATGGCAACTAGGCCTCCTTCCCCATCCCATATTTCTCAAAATCGTCTGATCAGAACTAAGAGAAAGCCATTTAGCCAAAAAAGGAATTAAAATGTAAATTTCATTTTAATAATTTATGTGTGGAGAGCCAAAATCAAACATGCATTAATTCAAAAACGTTCAGAAATTACATAAAAAAAACTAGTTTTTCTAACCGAAAGTAAGGAGCGATATTAAAACTTAAAACGAACAGAAATTACTCCGTATATGAAATGGGTTGTCCCCTCTGCAATCCTTCGCTCTTTACGCTAAAGTTTGACTCTTTACCACAATTCTGCTTTGTAAAACAATTAAAAGCTTTAGCATAAAGAGCGAGGGATTGCGGAGGGGACAACCCATTTCATATACGGAGTAATTTCTGTTCGTTTTAAGTTTTAATGTCGCTCCTTACTTTCAGTTAGAAAAACTAGTTTTTTTATGTAATAGTTATAAGAGTGACTAATTTTAAAACATTTTAAATATTGGTTTTATTTTTTCTTTTGCTTTTTTTGTGAAACATCTTTAAGCGGCATTGGCACTACGAACGTTATTCTCTATGCAAAATCGTTAGGCTTAACCTTTCACCTCGGATGCTTATTTCATTATTTTATACCTCAATTTATTCCTTTGAAAATCCAACTTCACATTTAAGAGTTGGAAAAAGTTCTTTTACACTAAGTTACTGAAAAAAAATCTGTAAGGATTTTTATCTAAAATCATCTCAAATAATTATCTAAAAGCAAACTGTTCAAAAATAAGATATGTGGGAGAGAGATTCAAGCTCTCAGGATAATCCTGTGCTTAGTGAAGCAGGAGGGCATATGAAGAAAAGGCGGTGTGAATGGCTTTCTAGAAGATTTTAAGTAAATTATTTTCATAATTTATTAACTGCTCATCCATAAACTGTAATTTATTGCTACTATTTCGACTTTTCCAGAACGTTAAATAAATTTGCTTCGTAAGATAACATAACGTAACGTAATCTTTAGTTATACTGTCGTGAAAGGGACTAAGATGCAGTTTGAAAGCCCTCTTAAGGCTGGAGAGATATAGTGCTTCGTCCAGCGTTTTGAGAGTGTACACTTACAAAGGTTTTTGTTACGAGCAATTACATGGCTTTTTCTATCAGAGGGTAACACTTTTTTTTTGGAAAAATCTTAAATTGGAAGAATAACGACGTTAAAAGAAGAAAAGTCGTTTGGTCTGGCTATCAAGAAGGACACTAAGCGAGATTATTAATCGTTATCATTTCTAGTGTTGCAAATATTCCTTTTCATTTACTCAAAATCTCTAGCTTAAACAAGCCAGAGTAAAAAAAAAAAAAAAATAAATAAACGAAAAAATAATTCCAGGCTCAAAAGCTAATACTGTACGCCTGTGTGTAAATACGGTCGTGTATAGTTTAAAGACGCTGCATATGTAATTAGCCTTTAAATGCTGCATATGTATATAGCCTTTTAATTAGTCAGCGTCAAAGCGCCCAAATTCTTCATTGATTTAGTAACAATTTAAAGTTCAAAAGTTGTTGTTAAGTGTGCCCATATCTAAATAAGGTTGTTATTAAATACGGTCGATATCTAAATTCGTCCCACCTTTTAAATAGTCGACACAAAAACGCTCAAAATTCTCGTCAATTTAATAACAATTCCAAGTTCAAAAGTTCGTATAAAGTGTACCCCTAAATACGGTCTTTATTAAATACGGTCGATATCTAAATTCGGCCCACCCTTTAAATAGTCAACACAAAAACGCTCAAAATTCTCATTAGTTTAATAACAATTCCAAGTTCAAAAGTCAGTGTAAAGTGTGCCCCTAAATACGGTCGTTATTAAATCCAGTCGATATCTAAATTCGGCCCACCCTTTAAATAGTCGACACAAAAACACTCAAAATCCTCATTAGTTTAGTAAAAATTCCAAGTTCAAAAGTTGGTGTGAAGTGTGGCCCTAAATACGGTCCTTATTAAATACGGTCCATATCTAAATTCGGCCCACCCTTTAAATAGTCGACACAAAAAGGCTCAAAATTCTCATTAATTTAGTAACAGTTCCAAGTTCAAAAGTTGGTGTAAAGTGTGCCCCTAAATACGGTCGTTATTAAATCCAGTCGATATCTATATTCGGCCCACCCTTTAAACAGTCGACACAAAAACGCTCAAAATTCTCATTAATTTAATAACAATTCCAAGTTCAAAAGTTGGTGTAAAGTGTACTCCTAAACACGGTCGTTATTAAATATGATCGACATCTAAATTCAGCCCACCCTTTAAATAGTCAGCACAAAAACGCTCAAGATCCTCATTAGTTTAGTAACAATTCCAAGTTCAAAAGTTGGTGTAAAGTGTATTCCTAAATACGGTCGTTATTAAATATGGTCGACATCTAAATTCAGCCCACCCTTTAAATAGTCAGCACAAAAACGCTCAAAATCCTCATTAGTTTAGTAACAATTTCAAGTTCAAAAGGTGGTGTAAAGTGTGCCCAAATCTGAATGTGGTCGATATTAAATACAGTCGACATCTAAATGCTGTCGACCATTTAAATAGTCAGCACAAAAACACTCAAAATCATCAATAATCCAGAAAGAATTTCAATTTCAACGGTTGATATAAAGTTCACCCAAATTTCAATACGGCCATTTTCAGATTCAAACCTCTGTATTTAAAAGATGCTTTGAATAGTAAACGGGAAAATTCTCAAAATCATAATTAATCTAAAAATAGATCCAAGTTCAAACGTAGGTGCGAAGTTCACCCATATTCGAACATGACAAAATAACGACGAAGACGCACTGCCTTTCCATAATCAAAACAACAGGACAAAGGCTAAGACAACAGGAGATTTGCCTAAGACAGTAAAATTTGTTTAAACATTAAGAAAATTTTGGCTCTGTGTCAAAAGCCGTTCTCAGCAATTTCCTTTTAAAAATAAAATTGAAACTTTCAATAGAAGATTTTTTTGTTTTAGTTTTCCAGATCCCATCTTATTGTTACTTTTATTTTAATTTTATGGGTAGTTTGCTGAAGTTCGGGTATGGGTATTTCGGCTCTGTATCTTGGATACAGAGCCGAGATACTCTTAAGGTTATAACAAGTTTCACTCTTACGTAAATTTCCTGTAGTTTTACCTCCTGTTGTTGTTATTTAAGCTTTTTCAGTGCGCTTGTCCCACCTTTTAAATGGCAAGCGTAAACACTGAAAATTGTTGATAATCAAGAAAACACTCCTAACTCAAAATCTGAAGTAAATACCCCTTTACTGACTAATAGCAAATGTTTTTAGCTTTAAAAATGTTGGATCTCCCTAACCCTTATAAATAATCAGAATGGAAATTCCCAAAATCGGGGTGAATCTAGAAATAATTTAAAGTTCGAAATCTGCCATAAAATATGCTCCATATTAAAGAAATGCCTCTTTTGTCGTTTTTGAAAAACATTGCGTCTCTCTATCCCTTTATTAAACAAAAAATACAAGTTTTTTTAAATTAAAGTAAGGAGCGTCATTAAAACTTAAAACGAACAGAAATTACTCCGTATATGAAAGGGGCTTTTCCTCCTCAGCGCCCCACTCTTTACGCTAAAGTTTGACTCTTTCTCTTAACTGTATTTTTTAAAACAGTAAAAAACTTTAGCGTAAAGAGCGGGGCGTTGAGGAAGAAAAGCCCCTTTCATATACGGAGTAATTTCTGTTCGTTTTAGTTTTAATATCGCTCCTTACTTTCATTTAAAAAAAAATGTTTTTTTTGTTTAATTTCTAGACGTTTTTGAGTTAATGCATGTTTTGATATTGGCTCTCCGCACATAAATAATTAAAACAAAATTTGCATATTATTTTTTTTTGGCTAAATGGCTTTTTCATAGTTTTCATCGGAAGATTTTGAGAAAAAAGAAGCGAGGGAGGAGGCCTTGTTGTCCTCCAATTTTTTGATTAGTTAAAAAGGCAACTGTAACTTTTAATTTTTTACGAACGTTTTCATAAGGAAAAAATATACGTAACTTACAAATTAACTTACGTAATGAACTTCTGTATTCGTATGTTTTTATTGCGTATATGAGGGGGCTCACTCCTCGTCGATACCTCGCTCTTTACACTAAAGCTTAAATTTTGTCCCAATTCCTTAAGAATGACCCCTGAATCACAAAGGCCGTAGAATAAGTAGTTGTAATTACTAAAAATACTTTAGCATAAAGAGCGAGGTATTACGAGGAGGTAAACCCCTCATATGCGTTATAATGTGTGTTCGTTTTCAGCTTTAATGCTGCTCCTCACTTTCAGTAGAAAAAAACTTTTCATATTTATTTTTTCATTGTTTTTTCAATAAGGCTAGAAAATCCTGCGCCCCCTCCATTGAAAGTCTCTTCTCCCATGAAAAATTCCTCCATGGAAAGATCCTCGCACGTAACCCCTCCCCTCAACTCGCCCCAAACCAAAAAATCTCCCCTGAAACGTCTGTAAACTTCCCAGTAACCATTACTATATGTAAACACAGGTCAAAGTTTGTAACTTGCAGCCCCTCCCACGGGGACTGCGGGGGAGTAAGTCGTCCCCAAAGACATAGTTATTAGGTTTTTCGACTACGGTGAATAAAATGGTTATCTCAGAATTTTGATCCGGTGATTTTGGGGGGAAAATGAGCGTGGGAGGGGGCATAGGTGCCCTCCAATTATTTTGGTCACTTAAAAAGGGCACTAGAACTTTTAATTTCCGCTAGAATGAGCCTTTTCACGACATTCTAGGACCACTGAGTCGAAATGCGAAATTCCACATTTTTGTAGATAGGAGCATGAAACTTCTTCAATAAGGTTCTCTGACACGCTGAATCTAATGGTGTAATTTTCGTTCAGATTGTATGACTTTTAGGGGTTGTTTGACCCTATTTTCTAAAATGAGGCAAATTTCCTCAGGCTCTTAACTGTTTCAAACAGTTCGTGGTAACGAACTGTAGTAAGGAGCGACCCGGCTCAATAGTAAACGAAACTCTAAAAAACGGAATTTTGAAACAAATACTTACATCAAAAAGGATCGCATTTTAATGCTGATTTTAAATATAAAAGTTTCATCAAATTTAGTCTTTGTCATCAAAAGTTACGAGCCTGACAAAAATTTGCCTTATTTTGGAAAATAGGGGGTAACACCCCCTAAAAGTCATAGGATCTTAACGAAAATTACACCATCGCATTCAGCGTATCAGAGAACCCTACAGAAAAAATTCCAAGGTCCAATCTACAAAAATGTGGAATTTCGTATTTTTTGCCAGAAGACAAGTCACGGGTGCGTGTTTGTTTTTTGTTTTTTTTTTCCAGGGGTCATCGTATCGACCAAGTGGTCCTAGAGTGTTGCAAGAGGGCTCATTCTAACGGAAATGAAAAGTTCTAGTGCCCTTTTTAAGTGACCAAAAAAATTGGAGGGCACCTAGGTCCCCTCCCACGCTCATTTTTTCCCCAAAGTCAACATATCAAAATTTTTAGATAGCCATTTTGTTCCGCATAGTCGAAAACCATAATAACTATGTCTTTGGGGATGATTTTCCCCCCCACAGTACCTGGGGGAGGGGCTGCAAGTTACAAACTTTGACCAATGTTTACATACAGTAATGGTTACTGGGAAGTGTACCGACGTTATCAGGGGGATTTTTTTGGTTTGGGTGTGGGGTTCAGGGGAGGGGGCTATTTGGGAGGATCTTTCCTTGGAGGAGTATTTCATGGGGGAAGAGAAATTCAATGAAAAGGGCGCAGGACTTTCTAGCATTACTATAAAAAAAAAACAATGAAAATATAAACATGAAAAAGTTTTTTCAATTGAAAGTAAGGAGAAGCATTAAAACTTAAAACGAACAGAGATTATTACGCATATGAAGGGTTCTAAAAATACTTTAGCATAAAGAGCGAGGTATTTAAGAGGAGATAAATACTTCGCTCTTTATGCTAAAAATTTTTTAAACAATTTCAACTATTTATTCTACGGCCTTTCTGATTCAGGGGTCATTCTTAAAGAATTGGGATAAAACGTAACGTAAGTTACGTAAGTTATGTACGTTTGTTACGTAAGTTAATTCTTAAGTTACGTTTTTTTTTACTAATAAAAACGATCGTTAAAAATTAAAAGATCTAGTTGCCTTTTTGAGTAACCGAAAAATTGAAGGGCAACTAGACCTCCTTCCCCACCCCTTATTTCTCAAAATCGTCTGATCAAAACTAAGAGAAAGCCATTTAGCCAAAAAAAGAATTAATATGCAAATTTTATTTTAGTAATTTATGTACGGAGAGCCAAAATCAGACATGCATTAATTCAAAAACTTTCAGAAATTAAATAAAAAAAAAACAAGTTTTTTAAAATGAAAGTAAGGAGCGACATTAAAACTTAAAACGAACAGAAATTACTCCGTATATGAAAGGGGCTTTTCCTCCTCGACACCCCACTCCTTGCGCTAAAGTTTGATTCTTTCTCGCAACTCTACTTTTTAAAACAATAAAAAACTTTAGCGTAAGGAGCGGGGTGTCGAGGAGGAAAAGCCCCTTTCATATACGGAGTAATTTCTGTTCATTTTAAGTTTTAATGTCGCTCCTTACTTTCATTTATAAAAACTTGTTTTTTTTTTATTTAATCATAGGTAAGACTAATCTAAGCTAGTAACTACGATCACCCCTGGGAAAAAAAACAAATAAACACGCATCCGTGGTTTGTTTTCTGGCAAAAAATGCGAAATTCCATATTTTTGTAGATAGGGGCTTGAAACTTCTACAATAGGGTTCTCTGATACGCTGAATCTGTTTTCCCCTATTTTCTAAAATGAGGCAAATTTTCTCAGGCTTGTAACTTTTGATGGGTAAGACTAATCTTGATGAAACTTATATATTTAAAATCAGCAATAAAATGCAATTCTTTTGATGTAACTATTAGTATCAAAATTCCATTTTTTAGAGTTTCGGTTACTATTGAGCCGGGTCGCTCCTTACTACAGTTCGTTACCACAAACTGTTGGATTTGACTCGAGTTAGCATTTGAGTGAAATACTTAGAAAAAAAACAATCAGGAAATGGTAGACACATAATTCTCCGAACCAAAGAACTTAAAACTTTCAGCATTCTCTTCCAGGATATTCTTTTACGAGCGACATAATCCTAAGGGAAATTCTGAATTTGAGAATTTGTAGGACGAGGTGATACTTTTCTAGAAACTTAAAGATTATCTTAAGTTAAAGAGACTTTTTAAACCATCTTCAGTCAACATGGCAATCACTTAAAATCATTTGAACTCAAATCACGCTTAGAAGTCATTGAAATATTTGTTGCCCTTTCTCAGATTGCACACCTCGTGCACAGTCGAACAGAAAATTGTTACGTATATGAGGGGTAGCCCCTCATATACGTATTTTTGGAACCAATTGGAGCCAAAAGTCAAACTTTAGCGTAAAGAACGAGGTACTGAGGAGGAGGCAGCCCCCTCATATATATAGTGATTGCTGTTCATCAAGTTTTAGTGTTGCTCCTTACTTTTGGTTGAAAAACTTGTTTTTTATTTAATTTCTGATCACTTTTTAAAAAAATTCTATGAAATCCAGTACCCTCTTCATGGAAAAATTGCCTTTCCACATGATGAATTCCTCCATGGGAAGATCCTCCAACGTAGATCATCTTTTTAGATCATCTTCAGTCAAGGAAATAATTTCTTAAAAAATCACTTGAATTTATTTCTTATTCAGACATCAGTCAAAAAATGGGAGATTTATTGTTCCTTTTTAACTTAAAAAAACTTTCCATTCCCAAGTTGCAAGAAGGATTATGACTTTTTATAGTATTAAGGAAATCTTTGGCGCTGGCTTTGGAAAACTTCAGCTTGGATTGAGGAGAGCTTTTGTATCATTTTCAGTCAGAGTAGTGATTGTTTGAAACAATAAATTATTTGAATTCCTAATGCTTGGTAGTGGCTACATATCTTTTTCTTCAAGTTTGAGTTCTTTTCTGTGCAGGTAAGGAGTTGTCAGAGCTTATATTTAGTAAATATGAATTTTATTACCACACATCAAAACACTTAAACTGGGAGTTTCAAATTTCATGTACATATTAGTGAAGGTGCTAAGTGAAGTAATTGGACCAGAACGTCATAACCTCATGATAGAAACATTTGAATTGATACAAACCTGGTTTTTAACGGTTCTCTTTTAAATAGGGAACCTGTGTGCATTAATAGTCCTCATCAAAGACTGGAACCCGAAACGAGTTATCTCCAATTAATCATCCCTAATTCAATCCCTTACCTAATGTGTCCCCAATTAATATGAATGACAGATTCCCAGAAGCTTGGATAAATTCTCCCACTTCCACAGGTGGGGGATTGCGGTGAATTTTTGAGTCCTATGAATCCTCTGCTAACTGATGGTTTCACTTCAAAAAGTTACAACCATATTAGGTCACTCAGCCCAAATCAATCCCCACAAATCTGTAAGACACAAAATATTCAGGGGAAAAGAAACCAACAGCCAACAATGGCCATCAGCTTCTACGAAAAGAATTTCTTTCTGACTATGAATTATTTCCTGTTGCAATGAAAGTGACTCTAAATGAAAATTAAGAAAAAAAAACAAGTTTTTTTTTAACTGAAAGTAAGGAGCGACATAATATTTAAAACAAACAGAAATTACTCCGTATGTGAAAGGGGCTTTTCCTCCTCAGCGCCCCACTCTTTACGCTAAAGTTTGACTTCTTCTCTTAATTCTACTTTCCAAAACAACAAAAAACATTAGCGTAAAAAGCGACGCGTTGAGGAGGAAAAGCCCCTTTCATATACGGAGTAATTTCTGCTCGTTCTAAGTTTTAATGTAGCTCCTTACTTTCAGTTTAAATAACTTGTTTTTTTTATTTAATTTTTGAACGTTTTTGAATTAATGCATGTTTTGATTTTGGCTCTCCCCACATAAATAATTAAACTGAAACTTCTATGTTAATTTTTTTGGCTAAAAGGTTTTCTCATAGTTTTAATCGGAAGATTCTAAGAAAAAAGAAGCGGGAGGAGGCCTAGTTGCCCTCCAATTTTTTGATTACTTGAAAAGGCAACTAGAACTTTTAATTTTTACGAACGTTTTCATTAGTGAAAAATATACTTAATTTACGAATTAATTTACGTAACAAACTTCTATATTCGTATGTTTTTATTACATATATGAGGGGGCTCACCCTCTGGTCAATACCTCACTCTTTACACTAAAGCTTAAATTTTGTCCCAATTTCTTAAGAATGACCCCTGAATCACAAAGGCCGTAGAATAAACAGTTGAAATTACTAAAAATACTTTAGCGTAAAGACGGTGGTATTACGAGGAGGCGAACTCCCCACATGCGTAATAATTTCTCTTCGTTTTTAGTTTTAGTGCTGCTCCTTGCTTTCAGTTGAAAAAATTTTTCGAATTTTTTTTCATTTTTTTTAATAATGCTAGAAAATCCTGCGCTCTTTTCATTGAAATTCTCTTCCCCCATGATAAATTACTCCATGGAAAGATCCTCCCATGTACCCTCCCCCCTCAACTTCTCCCCCGTTCCCCAAACCAAAAACATTCCCCCTGAAAACGTCTCTACACTTCCCAATACCCATTACTATATGTAAAGACTGGTCAAAGTTTGTAACTTGCAGCCCCTCCCACGGAGACTCTGGGGGAGTAAGTCGTCCCGAAAGACATAGTTATTAGATTTTTCAAATTTATGGTGAATAAAATGGCTATCGCAGAATTTTGATGCGTTGCCTTTGGGAAAAAATGATCGTGGGGGGGGGGAGAGACCTAGCTGCATTCCAATTTTTAGGTCACTTAGAAAGGACACTAGAGCTTTTAACTTCCGGTAGAATGAGCCCTCTCGTGACATTCCAGGACCACTGAGTCGACACGATCATCCCAGAAAAAAACAACACGCATCCGTGATCTGTCTTCTAGCAAAAAAGCGAAATTCCACATTTTTGTAGATAAGAGCTTGAAACTACTACATTAGGGTTCTCTGATACGCTGAATCTGATGGTATGATTTTTGTTAAGATTGTATGACTCTTAGGGGGTGTTTTCTCCTATTTTCTAAAATAACGCAAATTTTCTGAGGCTTGTTACTTTTAATAAGTAAGATTAAACTTGACGAAACTTATATATTTAAAATTAGCATTAGAATGTGATTCTTTGGTGTATTTAATGGTACCAATATTCCATTTTTTAAAGTTTCAGTTACTGTTAAGCCGGGTCGCTCCTTACTACAGATCGTTACCACGAACTGTTTGATGACAAGCAATTTCCTGAAAACTCCAAGTTTTTAAATTCATTGCTGGTGTGGTTGGCTACAAAAATTCTGCATTTGAAATATGCACCAGAATTCCAAAAATGGTCAAACATGTAGAGCACATAAGAATGCCTCCAGGGCACCCCCCCCCCAAGCACAGGGGTAGAGGGTTGTAAGTTATGCCACGGGACATATAAAGATTTTATAAAGCGGATGGTCGCATAAACTTTGGACGGGGATCTTTTTTTAAGTTTGAAATTAGAGTGCCATTGCTAAAAGTCAAAAGTTATTTGAGGACAGCCAGCCCCCTCCCCACACTCATTGTTTCCCAAAACAAACATCCGATGTTCAAAATTTTGGAACACATGTTTTTTTTCAGCATCACTGAAAGATCTAGTAAATATGCCTTTTGGAATGACAACCCCTTTCAGAGCTCCCATGTAAAGGGCTGTAAGTTATGTAATACGTTCATTTTTTTGCATATATATATGTTATTGGGAAAAGTATAAATGTTAGACATTTTCTTTCCAAAAAGACATAGAGAATCAGTTAAACCTTTCAGAGAATATGGAAGGGAGTTCTGAACTGAATCGAAACACGTTATCAAGTTCGTTCTTTACTACAATTAAATAAGATGTAAGAATATGATGTCATTTCCAGTCAAGTCCACATCCACATCATGCATATTATGAATACTGGAATCTAACACCTTGTAACAGCATAGTGGATCAAGTTACGCTTGGAAACTTTAGGGCTTAGGTTCGATCCTGGCTGTTGCAAGGAATTTGATCCATGTGATCAATATATAGTTTTTATTATTGCAAATTTTATTGCAAGGAATTTGATATATAATTTTTATTATTATAATTTAGATTATAGGTTACATCATAGGTTGTATTATTACAAACATCTTGTAATTTTTCGTTATATTAGTCAGTTGACTTTTCTATACTGGTTTCTATATGAGAAATATTGTCTTAATTAATAAGATACTTGACGTAGATAACTTCGAAGACCACACTGCCTTTCCATGACGAAAGTAAAACAGTTCAAAATAGGGATGAAACCTTTTTATTGACAATGAATAGATATAAAATTATTTAACTGGATATTTCGAACACATACACAGTGTTCATCATCACTTTCGTTAAGATACTTGACATATTTGTTATCAAACGGGGACTGAAAATGGACTGGAGAACGAAAGATATTGGAGAAAATTCAAGCCTAAGAAAAGTAAAAAAAAGAAGTCTTGGAGTTTTTTTTTAGCATAATTTTAGTTCCCAGGGAATATTAAAGGATTCGGATTTGTGACATGTTAAGATTCATGTTCTCTTTGTATTTCGCTTCGCCTTTTAAAATTAGGAGATTCTCAGAGCGATTCTCCGAGAAAATGGAGGATTTTTTTGCCATATTTGGCAGATATAATTCGGAGAATGTTCTTCCCTTGTTTTAATCCCAAATAGGCAATTACAGTTACTTCTCCTGAAATTAGAGGGGGATATTCATTGTTCTAAGTAGAAATATTAGCTTGAGGCAAAACCCCCTTAGATCCCCTAATGTTATCTACTCGGTATCCTCCCTGGCGCGGAGCATCCAGGAGCTTGATTAGTTTTCTGTCTAAAATCTGAAGTAAAATACACCTTTTTTGAACAATTGTCACTATAGCTTTTTTGTCCTTTTAGCTTCAAAACGCTGGGTCTGTCCAACCCTTTAAATACCCAGCATGGCAACTCTAAATCAGGATGAATGCAGAAAAAAAAAAATCAAAGTTCATAGTCTGGCCTAAAATACGCTCCGTATTAAACAAATGCCTCTTTGTTTAACCTTGTGTTAAATACAAGTGCCTATCGTTTTTGAAAAACCCTGTGTCTCTAATCCCTTTATTCGACTCGGCGTAGCACTTCAGTACAATACTTAGAAAACAAAAACAATTAGGGAATGGTAGACATTAAGTTTTCTGAACCAAGGAACTTCAAATGCACTGCAGTCTCTTCCGGGATATACTTTAATGAGGTTCATAGTCCTAAGGGAAATTCTGAGTTTGAGAATTTGTAGGACGAGAAGATAATTTTCTAGAAACTTTAAAAATTATCTGAAGTTATAGAGACTTC
This sequence comes from Artemia franciscana, assembly GCF_032884065.1. NCBI lineage: Eukaryota > Metazoa > Arthropoda > Branchiopoda > Anostraca > Artemiidae > Artemia > Artemia franciscana. The sequence continues at coordinate 36,681,740 of NC_088878.1, read as the reverse complement.
TATGACCATCTTCAGTCATCTTGGTAATCACTTAAAAATCATTTTAATTCATATCATTCTTAGAAGTCATTGAAATAATTGTTGTCCTTTCTTAGATCGCACAGTTCGTATTCGAGGACGAACACGTCTTTTCCGACAAACTGTCATCATTATAACAATAATGCCATCTTGGACAAACTGTTATTATTATAACAATTATGTCGTCATGGACAAACTGTTGTAATTAAAAATGAGATAAATTTATTTTGACAGTGTTGTTTTTATTTGGCAAAACAGTTGTCTTCTCAGATAAACTTAAACTTAAAACAAACAGAAATCGCAACAAAAGGAGTAGAGCTTCCGCCAATATAAAGGATATTACGTCATTTTTGCTTTACTGAAAACGATTACCTGTCGAGAATCTTTTTTATTTGTCTTAAAATTAACGACAAAACAACAAAAACGAATATTACAAGGCTAGTTAAGGTTTCCAAATAAAATTGATGCTAGACCACCCCCTCCCTGTCAAACCCGCTAAATGGCCAGAGGGCTATTTTCGGTTTACTAAACATTGTGTAGATTAAAAATCTATTTGGTATATAAATAGACAATTAATAAGTAAGTTTCACCTCCCGAATATTACTGAAAAGCTGACTGGCTTACACAGAAAGATCTCGGAAACAGCGTATCGGCGATTGTCATCGCATCATGGCTTAATTCGTTTTTTTCATTAAAATTATTTATTTAACGTGATTGTCGCTTAATTATTTCTGGTGATTTATTTTTTTTTTTGTGTAATGTTATTGTTGATTTTCGCTTGTGGTTACTCCACTATTTATATTTTTATGTAAGTTGGGTATAAATAAATATACGGTTTTTCACAATATGTAATATGAATTCCTGGAAATCTCAGAAATTTTTTGATTTAATAATGTTTTTATAAAAGAGATAAAGTTAAAAATATATGTTCTTTAAATGACGTTGTTTTTAAATTGAAAAATAATATCCATCCCTTATTGGAAATGGCGTCATATTTCAGCAAAATACACTGAAAAATAGCAGGGAACCGTTTTTACAAGCCGTGGAAACAGTAAGTCAGGAGCTATGCGGCTTATTTATTTTTGGCTTATTTTCGGTTTACTAAAGATTTTATGGATTCGCCAGGGATACCGCGCCAGGGAGGATACCGAGTAGATAACATTAGAGGATCTAAGGGGGTTTTGCCTCAATCTAATATTTTTACTTAGAACAATGAATATCCCCTCTAATTTCAGGAGAAGTAACTGTGATTGCCTATTTAGGATTAAAACAACGGAAGAACATTCTCCGAATTATATCTGCCAAATATGACAAAAAAATCCTCCATTTTCTCGGAGAATTGCTCTGATTATCTCCTAATTTTAAAAGGCGAAGCGAAATACAAAGAGAACATAAATCTTAACATGTCACAAATCCGATTTTCTTTACCATCCTTTAATATTCCCTGGGAACTAAAATTATTCTAAAAAAAAAACTCCAAGACTTCTTTTTTTACTTTTCTTAGGCTTGAATTTTCTCGAATATCTCTCTTTCTCCAGTCCATGTTCAGTCCCCGTTTGATAACAAATATGTCAAGTGTCTTATTAATTAAGACAATATTTCTCATATAAAAACCAGTATAGAAAAGTCAAGTGACTAATATAACGAAAAATTATAAGATGTTTGTAATAATGCAACCTATAATGTAACCTATAATCAAAATTATAATAATAAAAATTATACATTAATTCCAAGAGAGAAATTTCCTTGCAACAGCCGGGATCGAACCTAAGCCCTAAAGTTTTCAAGCGTAACTTGATCCGCCATGCTGTTACAAGGTATTAGATTTTAATATTCATAGTATGCATGATGTGGATGTGGAGCCAATCTTTTTGTGGAAAGGACATCATATTCTAACATCTTATTTAATTGTAGTAAAGAACAAACTTGATAACGTGTTTCGATTCAGTTCAGAACTCCCCTCCATATTCTCTGAAAGGTTTAACTGATTCCCTATGTCTTTTTGGAAAGAAAATGTCTAACATTTATACTTTTCCCACAACATATATATATGCAAAAAAATGAACGTATTACATAACTTACAGCCCTTTACATGAGAGCTCTGAAAGGGGTTGTCATTCCAAGACCATCCGCTCTATAAAATCCTTATATGTCCCGTGGTATAACTTACAACCCTCTACCCCTGTGCTTGGGGGGGCTGACCTGGAGGCATTCTTATGTGCTCTACATGTATGACCATTTTTGGAATTCTGGTGTATATTTCAAATGCAGAATTTTTGCAGCCAACCACACCAGCAATGAATTCAAAAACTTGGTGTCTTCAGGAAATTGCTTGTCATCAACCAGTTCTTGGTAACGATCTGTAGTAAGGAGCGACCCAACTTAATAGTAACCGAAACTCTAAAAAATGGAATATTGGTACCATTAAATACATCAAAAGAATCACATTCTAATGCTGATTTTAAATATATAAGTTTCATCAAGTTTAATCTTAGCCTCAGAAAATGTGCCTTATTTTAGAAAATAGGAGAAGACACCCCCTAAGAGGCATACAATCTTAACAAAAATCACACCATCAGATTCAGCGTATCAGAGAACCCTAATGTAGTAGTTTCAAGCTCTTATTTACAAAAATGTGGAATTTCGCTTTTTTGCTAGAAGACAGATCACGGATGCGTGTTGTTTTTTTTTTTTTTTCTGGGATGACCGTGTCGACTCAGTGGTCCTGAAATGTCACGAGAGGGCTCATTCTAACGGAAGTTAAAAGCTCTAGTGCCCTTTTTAAGTGACCCAAAAATTGGAATGCAGATAGGTCTCTCCCCCCCCCCCCGATCATTTTTTCCCAAAGGCAACGCATCAAAATTCTGCAATAGCCATTTTATTCACCATAAATTCGAAAAACCTAATAACTTTGACCAAACTTTGACCAGTCTTTACATATAGTAATGGTTATTGGGAAGTGTAGAGACGTTTTCAGGGGGAATGTTTCTGGTTTGGGGAAGGGGGGGGGTACATGGGAGGATCTTTCCATGGAGGAATTTGTCATGGGGGAAGAGAATTTCAATGAAAAGAGCGCAGGATTTTCTAGCATTATTAAAACAAATGAAAAAATAAATATGAAAAGTTTTTTCAACTGAAAGTAAGGAGCAGCACTAAAACTAAAAACGAAGAGAAACTATTACGCAAGTGAGGAGTTCACCTCCTCGTAATACCACCGTCTTTACGCTAAAGTATTTTTAGTAATTTCAACTGTTTATTCTACGGCCTTTGTAATTCAGGTGTCATTCTTAAGAAATTGGGACAAAATTTAAGCTTTAGTGTAAAGAGTGAGGTATTGACCAGGGGTTGAGCCCCCTCATATACGTAATAAAAACATACGAATATAGAAGTTTGTTATGTAAGTTAATTCGTAAATTACGTATATTTTTCACTAATGAAAACGTTCGTGAAAATTAATAGTTCTAGTTGCCTTTTCAAGTAGTCAAAAAATCGGAGGGCAACTAGGCCTCCTCTCCCGCTTCTTTTTTTCTCAGAATCTTCCGATTAAAACTATGAGGAAACCTTTTAGCCAAAAAAATTAATATAGAAGTTTCCGTCGAATTGTTTATGTGGGGAGAGCCAAAATCAAAACAATCATTAATTCAAAAACGTTCAGAAATTAAATAAAAAAAAACAAGTTGTTTTAACTGAGAGTAAGGAGCCACATTAAAACTTAGAACGATCAGAAATTACTCCGTATATGAAAGAGGCTTTTCCTCCTCAACGCGCCGATTTTTACGCTAAAGTTTTTTACTGTTTTGGAAAGTAGAGTTAAGAGAAGAAGTCAAACTTTAGCGTAAAGAGTGGGGCGCTGAGGAGGAAAAGCCCCTTTCATATACGGAGTAATTTCTGTTTGTTTTGAAATAATGTCGCTCCTTACTTTCAGTTAAAAACAACTTGTTTTTTTTTTACTTAATTTTCATTTAGAGTCACTTTTATACAACAGGAAATAATTCATAGTCAGAAAGAAATTCTTTTCGTAGAAGCTGATTGCCATTTTTGGCTGTTGGTTTCTTTTCCCCTGAATATTTTGTGTCTTACAGATTTTTGGGGATTGATTTGGGCTGAGTGACCTACCATGGTTGTAACTTTTTGAAGTGAAACCATCAGCTAGCAGAGGACTTATAGGACTCAAAAATTCACCGCAATCCCCCACCTGTGGAAGTGGGGGGATTTATCCAAGCTTCTGGGAATCTGTCATTCATATTAATTGGGGACACATTAGGTAAGGGATTGAATTAGGGATGATTAATTGGAGATAACTCGTTTCGGGTTCCAGTCTTTGATGAGGAGTATTAATGCACACAGGTTCCCTATTTAAAAGAGAACCGTTAAAAACCAGGTTTGTATCAATTAAAATTTTTCTATCATGAGGTTATGACGTTCTGGTCCAATCACTTCACTTAGCACCTCCACTAATATGTACTTAAAAGTTGAAACTCCCAGTTTAAGTGTTTTGATGTGTGGCAATAAAATTAATATTTACTAAATATAAGCTCTGACAACTCCTTACCTGCACAGAAAAGAACTCAAACTTGAAGAAAAAGATATGTAGCCACTACCAAGCATTAGGAATTCAAATAATTTATTGTTTCAAACAATCACTACTCTGACTGAAAATGATACAAAAGCTCTCCTCAATCCAAGCCGAAGTTTTCCAAGGCCAGCGCCAAAGATTTCCTTAATACTATAAAAAGTCATAATCCTTCTTGCAACTTTTGAATGGAAAGTTTTTTTAAGTTAAAAAGGAACAACAAATGTCCCATTTTTTGACTGATGTCAGAATAAGAAATAAATTCAAATGATTTTTTAAGAAATTATTTCCTTGACTGAAGATGATCTAAAAAGTTTCATTAATCTTTGAGAAAATAACCAGCCTTTTCTAAAATTTTAGATTTTAAACTTTCCATAGAAATCATAGAAAAGGCGTTTTACTTCTCCTGTTTTGTCCTAGAGATACAGATATTCAGTTTATCTGCTATAATTTAAGTCGAGGCACCACTTTGAAGAATCACCACATCTCGTTCATTATAAATGTTTTCACTTTGTATAGTCAAACTACGTAGAATTGGTCAGGAACTCTTGCCATAGTTTGTGGGGCTTGAAAAAAAATAACGTTGGAGGATCTTCCCATGGAGGAATTCATCATGTGGAAATTGAATTTTTCCATTAAGAGGGTACTGGATTTCACAGCATTTTTTAAAAAGTGATCAGAAATTAAATAAAAAAACAAGTTTTTCAACCGAAAGTAAGGAGCAACACTAAAAATTGATGAACAGAAATCACTATATATATGAGGGGGCTGCCTCCTCCTCAGTACCTCGTTCTTTACTCTAAAGTTTGACTTTTTGTTCCAATTATTCAAGAGTAGCTATTAGAATAATAAGCTTTTTTAAAATTTATAAATAAATCTTTTGTGTAAAGTGCGAGGTACCAAGGAGGGGGCTACCCCTCATATATGTAATAATGTTCTGTTCGACTCTGCACGAAGTGTTCAATCTGAGAAAGGGCAACAAATATTTCAATGACTTCTAAGCGTGAAGCGAGTTCAAATGATTTTAAGTGATTGTCATGTTGACTGAAGATGGTCTAAAAAGTCTCTTTAACTTAAGATAATCTTTAAGTTTCTAGAAAAGTATCACCTCGTCCTACAAATTCTCAAATTCAGAATTTCCCTTAGGATTATGTCGCTCGTAAAAGAATATCCTGGAAGAGAATGTAGAAAGTTTTAAGTTCTTTGGTTCGGAAAATTATGTGTCTACCATTTCCTAATTGTTTTTTTTTCTAAGAATTTCACTCAAGTGCTAACTCGAGTCAAATCAAACAGTTCGGGGTAACAAACTGTTAATGGAATTTTGATACTAATAGTTACATCAAAAGAATTGCATTTTATTGCTGATTTTAAATATACAAGTTTCATCAAGATCAGTTAAACCCATAAAAAGTTACAAGCCTGAGAAAATTTGCCTCATTTTAGAAAATAGGGGGAAACACCCCCTAAAAGTCATACGATCTTAACGAAAATCACACCATAAGGTTCAGCGTATCAGAAAACCCCATTGTAGAAGTTTCAAGCCCCTCTCTACAAAAATGTGGAATTTCGCATTTTTTGCCAGAAAACAAATCACGGATGCGTGTTTATTTGTTTTTGTTTTTTCTTTCCAGGGGTGATCGTAGTTACGATCACCTCGTTACGATCAGCCTTCGATCACACCTCGTCTCTCCCTTAGAAAGAATTCTATATTTATCTGATAGCTCAGTGAGAGCTGGGATGTTTTGGCATAAAAATATACCCTTTGAGGTATATCTCTCCCTAACCAACTACATAACACCACAGAACCCCATTGTAGAAGTTTGAGTGCCTTTTTAAGTTTTATAATTTGCTTATTGCTTACAGTTAGTATCTGTTATTGGGAAACTTACAGACACTTTTCGCGGGTGAGTTTTCTGCAGGGGGCGGGGGGTGTGATTGTCTGGGGGAATTTTCAGTAGGGAGAAAATCTATAAGAATATTCTCCTTTCAGCGGGGATGTATTTTCCAGGGGTGGGTACTTTCCAAGGGGTATTTTCCAGAGAGAGGGGGTGTTTTCCAGGCGGAGGGCATTTTTTCGGGGGTATTTTTTACGGTGGTATTTTTCTCGGGGGATTATTTTCCATGGGGTATTTTCGAGGGGATTTTTACAAACTAAATTTTCTGAGGGGGATATTCAGGGGGAATTTCCCAGGGAGAGGTAAACGCCTAACACCGTGATCCTAGATCCTTGCTTATCAGTTTTTCTTGAAAGAAGGAAGTGCTTTAAAGCAATCTGGGAATTAAAATGCCTGATTACTTAAAAATGGTTAAAAAATCTGATATGAAAGGCAAAACCTACCTAACATTAAATTGGGAATTAGGTATCTCTAGAAACCATCACAGTAACATTTAGATAATATCTTATTATATTCATAACGAACAAAGTTAACTGATTCGGACATAAATAAATAAAGAAATTTTAAAATGATTAAAAATTAAATTAAGTATTCAAGTCAAACGTAAAACAAATAAAAATTACAACTAACATGAGTTTGTCTACTTCAGCCTTTCCCCTCGCCTAATAGTAAAAGTTCAAAAAGGGGATTGTATTCGAAAAGTATATTTTGTGTGATTACTATTAAAATACCTGATTTACAGAAACATCAAATGTTCATTTAAAATCAATACTCCGATTTATTGCAACATCCCCTTCAAGAAAAATATGTATTTATAGGCAACTATTTGTCATTTTCAAACAGTTCGTGGTAACGAACTGTAGTAAGGAGCGACCCGGCTCAATAGAAACCAAAACTCTAAAAAATGGAATTTTGATACCAATAGCTACATCAAAAGAATCGCATTTTAATGCTGATTTTAAATATATAAGTTTCATGAAGTTTAGTCTTACGCACCAAAAGTTACGAGCCTGAGAAAATTTGTGTGATTTTAGAAAATAGTGGGAAACACCCCCTAAAAGTCATAGAATCTGAATCAGATTCAGCGTATCAGAGAACCCTACTGTAAAAGTTTCAAGCTCCTATCTAAAAAATGTGGAATTTTGTATTTTTTGCCAGAAGGCAGATCACGGATGCGTGTTTATTTGTTTGTTTTTTTTTTGTTTTTTTTTCCCAGGGGTGATCGTATCGACCCAGTTGTCCTAGAATGTTGCGTGAGGGCTCATTCTAACGGAAATGAAAAGTTCTAGTGCCCTTTTTAAGTGACCAAAAAATTGGAGGGCACCTAGGCCCCCTCCCACGCTAATTATTTTCACAAAGTCAACGGATCAAAATTCTGAGATAGCCATTTTATTCAGCATAGTCGAAAAACCTTATAACTATGTCTTTGGGGACGACTTACTCCTCCACAGTCCCCGTGGGAGGGGCTACAAGTTACAAACTTTAACCAGTGCTTACATATAGTAATGGTTATTGGGAAGTGTACAGGTGTTTTCAGGAGGATTTTTTGGTTGGGGGGAAGGGTTGAAAAGAGGGGGATATACTGGGGGAACTTTCCATCGAGGAATGTGTAATGGGGGAAGAAAATTTCCATGAAGGGAGCGCAGGATTTACTAGCATTATTAAAAAAAAACAATGAAAAAATAAATATGAAAAAGGTTTTTTCAGCTGGAAGTAAGGAGCAGCATTAAAACTTAAAACGAACAGAAATTATTATCCATATGAGGGGCTCACCTCCTCCTAATACCTCGCTCTTTACGCTAAAGTATTTTTAGTAATGTCAACTATTTATTCTACGGCTTTTGTGATTCAGGGGTCATTCTTAATGAATAGGGCCAAAATTTAAGATTTAGTGTAAAGAGAGAGGTACTGACGAGGGGGCGAACCCTCTCATATGTGTAATAAAAACATGAGAATAAAAAATTCTTTACGTAAGCTAGTTTATAAGTTACGTATATCTTTTACTAATAAAAAGATTCGTAAAAAATTAAAAGTTCTAGTTGCCTTTTTTATTAACCAAAAAATTGGAGGGCAACTAGGCTTCCTCCCCCGCTCTTTTTTTCTCAAAATCATTCGATCAAAATTATGAGAAAGCCATTTAGCCCCCCCCAAAAAAAATATACAAATTTCGTTATAATTATTTCTCTGCGGAGAGCCAAAATCAAAACATGCATTGATTCAAAAACGTTCAGAAATTAAATAAAAAACAAGTTTTTTCGACTGAAAGTAAGGAGCGACATTAAAACTTAAAACGAACAGAAATTACTTCGTATATGAAAGGGGCTGCTTCCTCATCAACGCCGCGCTCTTTACGCTAAAGTTTTTTTCTGTTTTAAAAAGAAGAGTTGAGAGAAAGAGTCAAACTTTAGCGTAAAGAGCGGGGACGACTTACTCCTCCACAGTCCCCGTGGGAGGGGCTACAAGTTACAAACTTTGACCAGTGCTTACATACAGTAATGGTTATTGGGAAGTGTACAGGTGTTTTCAGGAGGATTTTTTGGTTGGGGGGAGGGGTTGAAAAGAGGGGGATATACTGGGGGAACTTTCCATCGAGGAATGTGTCATGGGGGAAGAAAATTTCCATGAAGGGAGCGCAGGATTTACTAGCATTATTTAAAAAAAAACAATGAAAAAATAAATATGAAAAAGGTTTTTTCAGCTGGAAGTAAGGAGCAGCATTAAAACTTAAAACGAACAGAAATTATTATCCATATGAGGGGCTCACCTCCTCCTAATACCTCGCTCTTTACGCTAAAGTATTTTTAGTAATGTCAACTATTTATTCTACGGCTTTTGTGATTCAGGGGTCATTCTTAATGAATTGGGCCAAAATTTAAGATTTAGTGTAAAGAGAGAGGTACTGACGAGGGGGCGAACCCTCTCATATGTGTAATAAAAACATGAGAATAAAAAATTCTTTACGTAAGCTAGTTTATAAGTTACGTATATCTTTTACTAATAAAAAGATTCGTAAAAAATTAAAAGTTCTAGTTGCCTTTTTTATTAACCAAAAAATTGGAGGGCAACTAGGCTTCTTCCCCCGCTCTTCAATTCCTTTTTATTTAGATTTTGGTTAGAAAATAAGGGCCTAAATAGGGCTTTATGAAAAAAATGGGGCTTTTAATAAGGGAGCTTTACTTTAATTTTCAAATAAGAGATCTTAAGGCGGGGCCTTAAGTACAATATTTTGTCAGTGTAATACATTGTTTGGAGCTACGAATTTGTTTTAATAATAGTGACTCAAACAGTCTTGGGGAGGGGGAGGTACAAAAGGATGTCTCTGCAACTATGGGCCCTTACCGTGTACATCTTTTCACTGTGAAACAATTAGACCTTACAGCTATGGAGAGAGGATAAAAAACAATTAATTTTTTGTTTTTCTATTTCTTTAAAGCAATATATTTGCTTTCAAAGATCTCAACTTTCTTTTCGATCATCGGGCATAAACTATTATTGAAGGAAACGTCAAGATCAGGGAACTCCTAGTTTGTTGCCCACATATCACCTTGAATAAATGTACATTGCCTTCGACGCGCAACATAAATATACAAATTACAAAATCGCAAAGAAAAGAAGAACGAGGACAATAAACAGCCAGTGACAAAATTGGAAATTATACGAATATTTTGGTCAAGATCTCCGCTTGACCGTCCTAAGTGCAGAATAAACTGATAAAAATACAAAAAAAAACTTAAAACAAAACACAAAACTAAAATATGATGACCCTATCTCAGCAACGGTGAAGGGGTAAAGGGTGGTCGTATTTTAGTTTTGTGTTTTGTTTTACGGTTTTTTTTTTATATTTTTATCAGTTTATTCTGCACTTAGGACGGCCAAGCGGAGGTCTTGACCGAAATATTTGCATAATTTTCAGTACTTTCACTAGCGGTTTATTGTCCTCATTCTTCTTTTCTTTGCGATTTTGTGTTTTGTCATGATTAGCCAGTGTGGTCTCAGAAATTATTTAATATGCAAATAAATACTAAATAAAAGACAATTAGACCTACCTTTTCAATTTTTTCAAATAATATCTTTGCTTTTTCCAGGGTTTCAAATCTTTTGTCAAAATTGGTCTCGCACTGTGTCTTCATATTTTCTAACTCTTTTGTTTTTGGTTTAACAGACACTTGAACAGAGTCCACGTTACTATATTCAGTTAATAGTTGGTGACCAGCTTTCCAAAGTTCATGAGACCGATGAAGACAGTCTTGGCAGCTGCTTTTGAATGCTTCACATTCATCAATTAACTCCAATATATCACTTAAACTATCTCCATTGTCCTTCATTGAAGAAAGTTGCCTCAAGATGTCAGCAAACTGGGGCTAAAATAATAATGAACATTCGATGATTCAGTCACATCTGAAAATCCACGAGTTTTTATTAATAGTCAATTTTCTATACCACTAATGAAAGATGAATTTAAAAGGCCTAAAAATAACAATTAATTACCTTAAATTAATTACACCCTCCTTTAAGTAGAGCATATAAGTTCATCCTTAAGAGAAAGAGAAAAATTGGCTTACGTTTCGCCCAAAAGGACCTCCAAAGACCCTGGACATTTTTTTATTAGTCATTCACCCCCTTCGGATCTTACTCTTCTTGATATACTTCACAAAACAGACCCACAGGAGAAAATAAAATTCTCCATAGAGAGGTATAGACGAACATTTTCCCTTGCATAATTGATATTCTAAATAAGTGGATCTCCTCCCCATCTTTCCTCCGCATTTTTATTTTGTAAATATTCCATTTACTACTAAATTTTGGCTTTGGCTTCAATTAAATAGAGTTTTTGAACTATCATCAAGTGAGGAAACGACTGTTTAAGAACAATATAATAATTGGAGTTTAATTTTTTGGAAATAATTGGAGTTTCATAATTAATTGGATTTTCAATAATTGGAGCTTGATTATTTGAATTTCGAAGCACCGTGCAATACTTGAACTTGCTTTAAACTCAAACATTGATTGAAAAATGAGGAACTATTCTCTCTTTATGGAAAAATTGAAGAATTATTAATACGGATTGATTATTTATTTTCAAATAGGAAGAAGAGGTTCAACAATTTAAAATTTTTACCACATAAATAAAATTTACAACTCACTATGGATGGTCTGTCCTGTTGGTTAATTAAAAAAAAAACTTTTCGAAAAAAATATATTTTTAAAGAGATTAATTTTTTTTAAGGCCATAAATTACTATCAAAGAATAAATGAAACCCATAACAAACAGAAATTAAATAAACAATCCTAGCAAAAAAAAACATACAACAGGTACTAATATAATTGAATAAATAAATTTTAAAATCAGTAAAGCTTAACTTGAATATGCAAATCAAGCTTAAAACGAAAAAAAATATTTTGCTATTGAAGTATAAATGAAACCCAAAACGAACGGAAATTAAATAAACAATTATAACAAACAAATGCACACTACGTACGAATTTTAATGAATAAAAAAATCTTAAAATGAATAAAACTTAAATTGAATATGAAAATTAAGCTTAAAAAAAAATATATCCTACAAAAAAGAGTTTCCTCCTTCGCTCACCGTGAAAGTCTAAAACCTACTGCGTAATTGGTGCTATACTGAAAACTATATTTGTCTTGAACAATCTTGGAAAGTACAAATAAAATCAAACTGAATACTTGATTTATAATTTTATTATAATATTACCATCAGTTAACTTTTTTTTTTTACTGTAAGTTTATTTTCATTTTCAATGCTGTACTAACTGGAAAAGAAAATTCATATAATTCGTTTTAAGTGAAGCGCCAATGACGTAATAAGCTTTTACAATGACTTTTATAGTGAGGGAAGGGGCAGTATACAAACTCTTGTTTGTTGTGAAACTATATTTGTCTTGATCAGTTTTGGCAAGAATTAATAAAATTAAACTGAATATTTGATATTTAAATGATATTAATTGATGAAAGTCCATCAGTTCAAATTTAATTTTACTGTAGCTTTTATGTATATTTTCAATGTTGTAATAAGTATATTTTTCTTATAATTCATTTTGAGAAAAGCGCCAGTAGGTTTTAGAAATTCATTTGAGAAAAGCGATACAGTAGGTTTTAGACTTTTACAGTGAGAGAAGGAGGGAAAACCCAAATTGTTGCTTGTAGAGATTTTTTTTCGTTTCAAGCTTGATTTGCATATTCAATTTAATTCTCACTCTTTTTAAGATTTATTTGTTCATTTGTATTAGTACTTATTGTATGTTTGTTTGCTATGGTTGTTTTTTTAATTTCTGTTCGCTTTGGGTTTCATTTATACTTCAATAGCAGAATATTTTTGTTCGTTCTAAGCTTGATTCGGATTTTCAATTTAATTCTCACTCTTTTAAGATTTATTTGTCCATTTTTATCAGTACTTATTGTATGTTTGTTTGCTATGGTTGTTTATTTAATTACTGTTCGTTTTGGATTTCCTTTATAATTCAATAGCAAAATATTTTTGTTCGTTTTAAGCTTGATTCGCATATACAATTTATTTTTCACTCGAGATTGATTTATTCATTTTTATCAGTATTTATTGTATGCTTGTTTGCTATGGTTGTTTATTTAATTTCTGTTCGCTTTGGGTTTCATTTATACCTCAATAGCAAAATATTTTTGTTCGTTTTAAGCTTGATTCGCATATTCAATTTAATTTTCACTCTTTTAAGATTTATTTATTCATTTATATTAGGACTTATTGTATGTTTGTTTGCTATGGTTGTTTATTTAATTTCTGTTCGCTTTGGGTTTCATTTATACTTCAATAGCAAAATATTTTTGTTCGTTTTAAGCTTGATTCGCATATTCAATTTAATTTTCACTCTTTTAAGATTTATTTATTCATTTATATTAGGACTTATTGTATGTTTGTTTGCTATGGTTGTTTATTTAATTTCTGTTCGCTTTGGGTTTCATTTATACTTCAATAGCAAAATATTTTTGTTCGTTTTAAGCTTGATTCGCATATTCAATTAAATTTTTACTCTTTTAAGATTTATTTATTCATTTTTATCAGTACTTATTGTATGTTTGTTTGCTATGGTTGTTTATTTAATTTCTGTTCGTTTTGGATTTCATTTATAATTCAATAGCAGAATATTTTTATTTGTTTTAAGCTTGATTAACATATACAATTTAATTTTCACTCTTTTTAAGATTTATTTATTCATTTATATTAGTACTTATTGTATGTTTGTTTGCTATGGTTGTTTATTTAATTTCTGTTCGCTTTGGGTTTCATTTATACCTCAATAGCAAAATATGTCGAAATTTTGATATCAATAGATACATCAAAAGGATCAGCTTATTAGGGTGATTCCTAACCCATTAAATTCATCAAGTTTACTGTTACCCATCAGAAGTTGCGAGCCTGAAAAAAATTGCCCAATTTTTGAAATAGAGAGGAAACACCCCCTAAAATTCGAGAAAGCTTGATGAAAATCGCACCACCAGATTCTGCATACCCAAGAACCATACAGTAGAAGTTTCAAGCTCCTATATAAAACAAAAGATAAAAGCTCATATGGCACTTGTGACGAGAGATCGGATCCGGTCCGGTTATATCAATCACGCATCTAGAACATGTGCTTAATTTCGAACTTTTCAAAGCACTAGCAATACCCCCAACTCCCCCAAAGAGATTGGATCTGTTCCAGTTATGTCAATAACGTATCTAGAATTTGTGCTTTTCTTACCATCAAGTTCCACCCCGATCTCTCCACTCTAAGTGTTTTCCAAGATTTCCGGTTTCCAAGATTTTCGCTTCCCCTCTCCAGCCCCCAATGTCTCCGGATCCGATCCAAACTGAAGATGGAGCATCTGAGACATGGCCTCTTTCTATATATCAAGTTTCATTAAGATCCGACAACCCATTCGTGAGATAACCATACCTCATATTTACGATTTCCCCTCCCTCTAGACCTCCCCCCATATGGTTGAATTGCGAAACGACTGTTATCAAATCAATTTGTGCAGGTCCCTGACACGCCTACAAATTTTCACTGTCCTAGCACGCCCAGAAGCACCGAACTCACTAAAGCACTGGAAATCCCCCCTCCAACTCCCCTAAAGAGATCAGATCCGGTCCGGTTATGTCAATCACGTATCTAGGACTTTTATTCATTGTTCCCACCAAGTTCCATCCCGATCTCTCCACTCTAAGCGTTTTCCAAGAGATCCAGTTTTCCCCTCCAAATCCCCTCAATGTCACCATATCCAATCAAAATTTAAAATAAGAGCTCTGAGCCAAAAGGTCCTTCTAAATATCAAATTTCTCTAAGATCTGATAGCCTGTTCGTAAGTTAAAAATACCTCATTTTTTCTAATTTGTCCGAATTAATCGTCCTTCCACTAATTAACCGTCATTCTTGTTAATTGTCTTACATTATGTTTTCCAACTCAATTTCGCATGTGGAGACGTTCCGGGGAAATTATCCAGGGGATATTTTCCACATGTTTTGAATTCCGGAAAAAATTCTACGGAAGGGGGCATTTCCGGAGTGATCGAGAAACCGATTAGAGACTATGTCTTTTTCAAATGAAAGTATGCTAACGATAATTTTTCAGTCAAAAGCATCAGAGGAAATTTTATGGGGAGGAGGGATTTTCAGCGAGGATGGAGCTGTCTGGGGGGAACTTGACGGGGAGGGGGGTACTTTACTTTGGATGACATTTCCGGGGAATTTTCCCGTGAGGGGGTTATATTTCTTGGAGGCTGAGTCTTATTTACCTGCATTATTTCAAAAAGAAACAGAAATTAATTTAAAAACGCAAGGTTTTTTTTAACTGAAAGTAAGGAGCAACATTAAAATTTAAAACGAACAGAAATTATCATGTATATGAAGGAATATCACCTCCTCCATACCTTGCTCTTTACGCTAAAGTTTGACTGTTAGTCCCAGTTCTTAAGAACGGCTACTTAAACCCAAGGGTTGTTTAATTAGAATAGGAAGCTTTTTTAAAAGTGCTAACAGCTAGAGCAAGGTATTGAGGAGGGGAAAACCCTTCATATACGAAATAATTTCGGTTCGTTTTAAGTTTTAGTGTTGCTCCTTACTTTCAGTTAAAGAAATATGTTTTTTCTTATTTAACTGTTTAATAGTAATTTCCGGTCGTTTTGAGTTTGAATCATTGTAGGTTTCTATTTCTTCTGATCTCAAGTTTAATATGGCCTTTACTTTTCTTTAAAAAAACTTCTTTTTCGGAAAGATTTTTAAATTAATTTCCGTTCGTTTTTGTATTGGCAAAGTTTCAAGTTTTCAAACTTCTTTATTTCAAATAATTTTTTTATTCCAAAATAAATTAAAAGTATTGGCAAGAACTAACAAAATTAAAATGAATATTTGATATGTAATTATATTAATTTGCTGAAAGCTAACAAGCTCAAGACTTTGTTTCACTCAGGGCCAGATTTAAAGCTTTGACGCTTCAAGGCCCATGCGTTTTTGCCGATCCACTTTTGCAAGATTTTCGGGGAAATTCCTTAAACTTTGGGGGTAGTGAAAGCCGAACGGCCCAGTCAGCCTATTGGTATATCCTGGCCTGATTTCACTGCAATCTTAATTTTATTTTCAATATTGCGATAAGCACGAAAGAAAATATTTATAATGTAATTCGTTTTAGTGGAGCGCCAAATACACAGTAGGCCTTATGCTTTTACCGTTAGGGAAACGGGCAGTGGCCAAACTCTTGTTTGTAGTGAATAATGTGTCTTGAACTGTCTTGAACTGTTTTGATGTCTTGAACTGTTTTGGAAAGAACTGATTAAATTAAACTGAATTCCCATGATTTTTGGAATAGAATATCGTTAATAAGTTTTTTTTTCAGTTTTAGTTTTTTTGTTTTGTTTTTTTTTGGGGGGGGGGGTCAGGCCGTGGAAGGAGGATCAGGGGTCAGCTCTCATGACTTTTGGAGTAAAATATCATTAATGAGCTGCTTTTAGAGGGGGAGGTCAGGTCGTAGAGCGAGGGCCAGGGGTCAGCTCCCATGATATATTATTGACAATTTTTTCGGAGAGTGGGTATCCGGCTATGGAGGACCATGGGTCAGCCTCCATAAGATTTGGAATAAAACATCGTAAATAATTTGTTGTTTATTGGGGGGAGGATCGGGCTATGGAGGACCAAGGATGAGTTCGCAAAATTTTTGGTTTAAAATATCGTTAATAAGTTGCTTTTTCTGGGCGGGGAGTCGGGCCATGTAAGGAGGGCCAGGGGTCAGTTTCCTTAAGCTTTGGAGTAAAATATCATTAATATGTTCTTTGAGTGGGGATTGGGGTTACCATCGGATCATTTTTAACTGTTAAAAATTCAACTAAAACTTTAGAGTTCTCTTCATTTGATTCCTTTCTGAAGTTTATGCGAGTACCCCTTCCACAAGAACCATATATGCCCCCTGGGTATAACTTACAAAGCCTACCACTGGGCCATGGAAGGTTTGTGTTGACCCCAGAGTTTTAGTAAGTATTTTAAAATCTTTATCGGATACATTTGGAGGAAAAGAGTGCAAGGGCTAGTTGTGTTCCGATTACTTTTAACTCTTAAAAAGGGCACTATAACTTCCTATTTCCAACTGAATGAGCCCCCAAAAAATTTTTTACGACCACCCCTTCCATATGAAGTGGTTCGTGTCAGTGGTTAGTTGTCATCAGGTCACTTTTGACTTTGAAAAAGGGAACTAGAGCTTTCCGTTTCTAATCATTTGAGTCCCCTCTGAAGTTTATACGACCACCTTTTCCATGAGAACCTTACATATTCCTGGAGTAGAAGTTAAAACCTTCCCTCAGGCTCTAGTGGGTGGGTATGTTGACCCCAAAGCTTTTTTATCTAATCGTTGGACTATTCCTAACAAAATAGCTATCTAAAATTTTTGATCAGATCCACTTGGGATTTAGAAGGTGTGGGGGGTAAATGTCTTTCGATCACTTTTGACTCAGGAAAAGGTAGCTACAGCTTTCAAATTTCAGTCAAATGAGCCAAATCTAAATTTTATACGACTGCGCTGAAGTTTATTTGAAGTTTATGAAGTTTGTGTGCCCAGGAACATAGCTGAAACCACTTGCCCCCAGGCTCTGGGGAAGGGGGTAGTGTCAACACCAGAGCATTTGTTATCTGATCTTTGAACTACTTGAACTTTGAGCTATAACGAAAATTCATCGAATGGCTTTGGGGGAAAATGGCGTGGGAGGGGGTGGTGGTTTGTTGCCCTCTGATCTCTTTTGTCTCGTAAAAAGTGAACTAGGATTTTTACTTTCCAATCAAATGAGTCTCCTCTTAAGTTTATGCGAGCAGCCCTTCCATAAGAACCATATATGTCCCCAGGGCATAACTTGCAAAGCCTCTCCCCTGGCCCTGGGGAGTTTTGTTGACCACAGAGTCTTCATTATCTGATCTTTGATCTATTTTTAACAAAATAAATATCTCAAAATTTTCATCAGACACATTAGGGAAAAAAGGTTGTGGTGGGGGGCTTAGTTACCCTGGGATCACTTTTTACTCTTAAAAAGGGCATTAACTTTTACGAGAACTTATGACTATCCCTTCCATTTGAAGTGCCTCTGGGGAAAAAAAGTAAATCAATATTAAATAATAAAGCATTGGAACCTAACGGCCTTTACTGTACTTACTCTAATAAATTCTTTAAAAACTGCTGTGCCCTACACTACCAAAAACAGAAAAAAATTAGTAAACCCTCCCAATAGTTTCTCTTTTCTTTGTTACTTACGTATATTATGTCCCTTATTTACCTCCTCTTTGTGTTTTTAGTAATCGGTTTGATTTCTTGATATAGTTGTTTTAATCGTTTTTAATATGTGCCAGTCAATACAGACTTACGCTTCTGTGTTTTTATTTTGCCAATCAACAAATCGCTAACCTTTTTCCAGTTTTTTTTTTCTTTTTTTTTGATCCGTTTGCTTTTTAGTCCAATTCTGAAATTCAAATTCGGCCCATCTGGGCTTGTGGTAGTTATTTAAAAAAAATGTATTTCATCTTTATTTACAAGAGGGACAGTATTAAAATTATGTCGGGTTTACTGCTTATTGTGCGACCGAAGGATGCGTTGTTTGGCATTGTTTTGCTTATAATAAACTATAATAAACGCAACAGTTACGGTTCATGGCCCCAATTTGTATATTAGGGTTTCTTTGTTCAGGAACGTTTCAAACCACTCAGATGAAAAAGAACTCTATAAGAAATGTTTTCATGTAAACCAACATATTCTACAAGTTCATTTTGTTCACTGGGGTGTTCTTGGCCTAAGTAATACAAGGACAAATATTTAGACCAACAAATTCCGACGAGAATGCCCTGTGTTTCAAGGATTGTTTTATATAGTAGTTTTAATTGTTTTTAATATGTTCCAGTCAATACTGATTTACGTTTCTGTGTTTTTATTTTGCCAATCAACCAATCACCAATCTTTTTTCAGCTTTTTTTTTTTTTTTTTTTTTTTTTTTTTTTTTTTTTTTTTTTTTTTTTTTTTTTTTTTTTTTTTTTTTTTATACTGCGTTTGCTTTTTAGTCCAATTCTGAAATTCAAATTCGGCCCATCTGGGCTTGTGTTAGTTTCTTTTTTTAATATTGATTTCATCTTTATTTACAAGAGGGACAATATTATCGTCGTCAGTACTAGTAGGGTGCTGTCCTAGTGGCTGTCCCATTCTCAACGTCCCGCTCTTTATACTAAAATTTTGTATTGTTTTTAAAACGTAAACTGTGACAAAGTCAAACTTTAACGTTTAGGACAGCCCCTTTCATATATAGAATAATTTCTCTTCTTTTTAAGTTTTAATGTCGCTCCTTACTTTCAGTTGAAAAACTTTTTTTATTTAATTTCTGAACGTTTTTTAATTAACACATGTTTTGATTTTGGCTCATCCAACATGAATAATCAAAATGAAATTTGCATATTAATTATTTTTTGTGCTAAATGGCTTTTTCATAGTACTGACTGGACTATTTTTTTTTTTTAAAGGAGTGGGGGTGGAGGCCTAGTTGTGCTCTAAATTTTGGTTACTTGTATATGCAACTAGAACTTTTTTTTACGAACGTATTTATTAGTAATAAATGGACTTAACTTACGAATTAACTAACGTAACGAACTTCTATATTTGTATATTTTATTACGTTTATGAGGGGGTTCACCCCTTTTCAATACCTCGCTATTCACACTAAAGCTTGATTTTTGTCCCAATTGTTTAAGAATGACCCCTGAATCACAAAAGCCGCAGAATAAATAGTTGAAATTACTAGAAATACTTTATCGTAAAGAGCAAGGTATTGTGGACGAGACAAATCCCCTTATATACGTAATATTTTCTGTTCGTTTTAAGTTTTATTGCTGCTCCTAAATAATGGTAAGTAATGCTAGAAAATGCTGAGTCCCCTCATGGAAATTCTCTTCCCTCATGATAAAATCCTCCATGAAAAGATTCTCCTACGTAACCCTCTCTCCCAACCCCCTACCAGAAAAAGATCACCCTGAAAATGTCTGTACACTTCCCAATAACAATTACTACATGTAAACAATTGTCATGTTTGTAAATTGCAGCCCCTCCCTCGGGGACTGTGGGGGATTAAGTCGTCCCCAAAGATATAGTTATTAGATTTTCCAACCATGTTGAACAAAATGGTTATCTCAAAATTTTGATCCGGTGACTTTGGGAAAAAATGAGCGTGGGAGGGGCCTAGATGCCCTCTGATTTATTTGGCCACTTAAAAAGGGCGCTAAAACTTTTAATTTCCGTTAGAATGAGCCCTCTCACGACATTTTAGGACCACTGGGTCAATACTATCACCCCTGGGAAAAAACAACAACAAACGAATAAATTAACACGTATCCGTGATGTGTCTTCTGGCAAAAAATACAACATTCCACATTTTTGTAGATAGGAGCTTGAAAATTCTACGGTAGGGTTCTCTGATACACTCAATCTGATGATGTGATTTTCTTTAAAATTATATGACTTTTAGGAGGGTTTTCCCCCTGTTTTCTAAAATGAGGCAAATTTTCTCAGGCTCGTTACTTTCAATGGGTAAAAATAAAGTTGATGGAATTTATATATTTAAAATCAGCATTAAATGCAATTTTTTTTATGTAACTATTGGTATCAAAATTTCTATTTTTAGAGTTTCGGTTACTATTGAGCCGGGTCACTCCTTACAACAGTCCGTTAGCACGAACTGTTTGACTAAATGCAGCCTAAATACATATTGAATATTGATATAGCCAACATAAGAGCATTGACTTAGTAAAAAATGATTGGTTTTCAGTGTACCTATTATTTTTATTTTGTCCTGGGCACTCATACTCAAAACAGATAATCATATAATTTTGAGGGAGGGCTCATTGGATAGCCTGTTAGTTCATTAAGTCAAAATACAGTTTGCATAAATTAGAGGTAGGTTAGCTTGAGAACATCTTGGCAAATTAATTAGAGTAGTTGAATTTAAGCTGGACTGCCTTTTGAATCACCTGAAAAGACTTTGAATCACCCAACAATGGGTAAATTGCCAAATTCTTGTTGTCAACAGAACACAGATTGTGTTACTATTCATTCTCTTCGACACTAGCACGAGTTTCCAGTTTTATAAGTTTTATACTCTTTGTATGCGTCTATGAGAAAAACAAAATTCCATTTGGGTCAGTTAATCTCGTAAGTCTGAAAAACACAAAGAAGAAGACGAAGAAGATAGAAGCTGATAAAAGCGATGTTTTAATACAAATCCATAGTTTACCTGCAATTCCTTGATGTCCATTTCAAATCGTCGGAGTAATAAAACCTGGTGCAACTGTCCTTCGTGACCTCGCCAAACAGTGTCTAGGGAGATGTCTAGTTCCTTGGTTTCATTTAAATATCTGTAAAAATGTATACGAAATGGTTCAGGCAGCATTGTCAAATAAGTATTGAGGACTTGCAATTTAGACTTAGACGCAAGAAAAAGTAAATGCACTCTCAGCTTTAACTTGGCAATATTTACAAAACACAGTCAAAAAACTGAGGCAGATTCGTAAAATGAAAAACAAAACAAAAAATATTCGAGTTTAAAGGAAAGCTAAACACTAAGATACAAGAAATTCTTTTTAAAGCTCTAAGATATATTCATTGTTAAAATTTTCCGTGTTTACTTCAGGTTTAAGAGGTAGGCTACATCATAATGTCACGAAAAAAAATCCATTTTTGTATGTATATTATTATTATTAACACAATTAGATATAAAATAGTTTTAATTCTAGCCAACGGAGAGCAGAGCTTAAAGACGTAGATGTTAAAACTTTAAAATATAAATACTTTAAACGTTTTATTATCTGCTTTCAGCCTTCCGACTCCTCCGATTAAACTAATTTAATAAAATTTAGAAGGAAAAAGAACAGCAATAAAAAATTATCGATTTTAACGCTTGTTGTCAAACGTTTAGCTAAAAAGAAGAGGCAAAAAAACTTGCAAGAAATCCAAAAACATTAGATAGAAAAAAACATACAATTTAACAGAGCTTCCCATTATGAATAATGTCTGGTGTTTCAAATAGGGAAATAATTACAAACTAGAAACACGCCGCTGTAAAGTTTAATTTTCTTTTTTCTTTTTTTATCAAAATAATTTGGTTTCCTCAATAGTCAAGTCTTTTTAAGTGAGACAAACATAAGCTTAATTGCTCTTTTTATTTATTGGATTTAACAAAGTTTTCCGGAAAAAGAAAGTTTTTTAAAACCAAGCTTTTTTTTCGGTGGCTTGAGGAGTCTTTAAAATAGAAAATTAAAGATTTTGGTTTAAATATATATATATATATATATATATATATATATATATATATATATATATATATATATATATATATATATATATATATATATATATATGTGTGTGTGTGTGTGTGTGTGTTTGCGTGTGCATGGAATATTAGTAGAGGTACAGTTAATTTAAATTTATGAGTTAAGTGTTTTTGTTCCCGACTCTGTCGAGTTTTCTCTCTGTCGGGAGTTTAATATTTTGTGTAAATGTGGTATTAAAACTTTTTACAACTTTGTGGTGTTAAACTGTGGTATAAAAGCTTCATCGTGAAAAGTGAAGGATTGAGGAGGGGGCAGCCTCAGCCTCCGCATATACGGAATAATTTCTGTTTGGCTTAAGTTTCAATGTTGCTCTTTCCTTTCAGTTAAAAAAATAGCTTTCTTTTGTTTAAATGAAACTTAAGATCAGCAAAAATAAAGTTCTATAAGTAATGAAACTAAAAACGACCAGAAATTACTATCAATGAATAAATGAAATTCAAATTGACAAGCAATTCAAAATAAATTATAACATCAAACATAAAGGCAATTTATGCTGGTATAGAAGATTAAATTAATCTTACAAAGAGATTAAAATGAATAATCCAGTCAAACTTCAAACTAACATAAATTACTACAAAACGAGAAGTGGTAATACCCTAACCTCTAAACTTTCTGAACACTATTGTGTTATTTAAGTTTTGTTGAAAACAATATCACCATAAATTACCATAATAGTTGTGATGACTGGAAATAACTTATGAAAATAAAATTGAATGTTTAATTTTATAATTACGTCGATTATTGGAAAACTTCAGCTATTACAAAGATTTTATTTAACAGAAAATTTTGTTAATGTTTGTAAAAATTTTGTTTGTGAAAATAAATGTTAATTACAACATTTTTCAATGTTATAATTAATAGACGAAATTTTGAAATATATTTGGTTTTATGTGCAAATGACTCAATATTCTTTCATAGGTATAGGGGCGGTAAGGGAAGTAATAACCATTCATCAGAAGTTTTAACTTAATAGCTTTATCCTTTTCGAACATGTTGTAGATACGTCATTTAGATAACCTGGATCCACATGGTGTATTTTGATTTTGTCCATTATCCCCCTAATCATTTTCTGAAAGTTTCAACTTAAAACCCTTCAATGTTCTTGGGACTTAACAGTTACGCCCTTTTGACAACCTGGATGCACATAGTGCGCTCTGGTTAGTTCCATATTATACTCAGCATTTCTAGAAAAGTTCAGCTTAATACCCTAAGTGATTCTCGAGACCCTAAGTCCCTTTGAAAACCTTGATGCCCATATTGTTTTTTGATTTAGTTCAATATCGCACTCAATATCCCCTGAAAGTTTCCACTTAAGATTCTAACCCGTTATTGGGATTAAGCCCTTTGACTGCCTTGAGGCATTATTATGAAAAGCAAATGCACCAACATAAATTCTCGTTTCCTAGAGTGCTGCTCTTTAAAAGATATATTTAGCCTAAAATTTGGGGGGTCGGAAGCAGATAGTGAATTACGGAACATTTAGACTAACCCTGAACTTTGTATTAAAATAATATTATATAAATTAAAGGGAAACCAAACAATTAAGTTCAAACAACAGCAATTAATGATGTTAAAACATAAAACGAACAAAATTTTCCGAAGTATTAGGGGGGTATCCTCCCTAAAATTGTCTGTTTGCACTAAAGTTTGATCTCTAAATTTTAATGATTCTTGAATGCACCATTGAGGCGAAATAATAATCTGAAGTTTCTATCCCAAAGCTTTGAAAAAGAAAATGCCAATTTAGTTTTATTAGCTTTCAAAAGTAAAATATTTTAAACCAAACCTTTTAAAAAGACATTGCTAACTAAAATGCTTGTACCTTCTAACCGGTTATACTAGTTACAACCTAAAGTGATTTTATGAAAGGACTAGTCAACCCTTAGTGACAAAAAGTTAAGAGAAGTTGCACCCCACTTGTATATAAGACAATTATTGTTTTAAGTTTTAACGTCAGTATCTATTATAGCCTGAAAAGAATTTTATTATTAATTACAATGAAACATCATAGAAGAAGTTAAACTTTTCATCCCTTTTTTCATCGTTTATTCTTTGCCAAATTAAGATTCGTTAAGCGACAACTAGAAATTAAATTTAACCGAATAATAATTTTACTAATTTTTATCAAAATTAATCAGGCGAAACCAAGCAACCAAAGACAATTGAAAATTTGACAAAAGCAAAGCTAATGAACATTGTGGGCACTGTGGCAATTTAAAATGGCTGTAATTGGAAAGAAGAATTAACTATTAGTGCCACTTAATTAGCACCACTATAATTCAAAACTAGAAGAATTCAAATAAAAGCTTGCATTTGATTCATTTATATATATATATATATATATATATATATATATATATATATATATATATATATATATATATATATATATATATATATATATATATATATATATATATATATATATATATTAACTATTAGTGCCACTTAATTAGCACCACTATAATTCAAAACTAGAAGAATTCAAATAAAAGCTTGCATTTGATTCATATATATATATATATATATATATATATATATATATATATATATATATATATATATATATATATATATATATATATCATATATATATATATATATATATATATATATATATATATATATATATATATATATATATATATATATATATATATATATATATATATATATATATGATAACTTTCTTTGGGATTTACCTACGACTTTAAAACAGTATTTTTTTTTTGTGGGGTATGAATAGTTAGGAAGCAGAAAATACGCTAATTTAAGAAAATACAAACATACAAATGTCTTTATTTTTTTTGCAAAAGTGGGTTTTATCTTCAGCCTTATGTAAAGTAAAATAATTTTTGATCTTTGATGGGTAGAAGTAGATGGCACTATCTTTTTTCCTTCTCGGGGAGGAAGATCAGTTTCCTTCGCATGAGCGTACTAATTATCTGGTCTGTACCATTTTATGCATTCTTACTACTTTTTTTCAAATTAATGGTATGTCTTTTCATTCTCTTGAGAACTTTCCGAAATCAGGTAAGCTGAGTCCTAGACAACCTTTGTCTAAGGGAAAGTTTGTCCGAGATTTCTTGCAGATTTTTTTTATTTACAAAACTCTCTTTTGAAAATTACGGAAGTTCCTTCAATAAGGGAGAGACGTTTTCCAATTGAAAACCTTTGTTTACTGACATATCACACAAAAATTTATAAAAAGAATACATCGTTTTCCGGGATTACATTTTCCGGGTAAAAGAAATACAACACAGCAAACACAATGCCATGTGCTTTTGAAGCTTAAGCTTATCTAAGGAGCGCGTGAACACACAAGAACAAATCAACTGGGGTGTATACAGATAGAAAAGGATACACAAGTAAACAAAATAAGACCGTCAACAATATTTGAATTTTTTTCAATATTTCTAACAAAATATGAGAGCTTATTCCTTATATTTAAATTAAATAAAAAAAACAAGTTTTTTTAACTGAAAGTAAGGAGCGACATTAAAACTTAAAACGAACAGAAATTACTTCGTATATGAAAGAGGCTGCTTCCTCATCAACGCCCCGCTCTTTACGCTAAAGTTTGACTCTTTCTCTCAATTCTTTTTTTTAAAACAGTAAAAAACTTTAGCGTAAAGAGCGGGGCGTTGATGAGTAAGCAGCCTCTTTCATATGCGAAGTAATTTCTGTGCGTTTTAAGTTTTAATGTCGCTCCTTACCTTCAGTTAAAAAATCTTGTTTTTTTTATTTAATTTCTGAACGTTTTTGAATCAATGCATGTTTTGATTTTGGCTCTCCGCAGAGGAATAATCAAAACGAAATTTGCATATTTTTTTTTTTTGGCTCAATGGCTTTCTCATAATTTTGATCGAATGATTTTGAGAAAAAAAGAGCGGGGGACGAAGCCTAGTTGCCCCCCGATTTTTTGGTTAATTAAAAAGGCAACTAGAACTTTTAATTTTTCACGAATCTTTTTATTGGTAAAAGATTTACGTAACTTATAAATTAGCTTACGTAAAGAACTTTTGTATTCTCATGTTTTTATTCCATATATGAGGGGATTCGCCCCATCGTCAGTACCTCGCTCTTTACACTAAAGCTTAAATTTTATCCCAATTCATTAAGAATGACCCCCTGAATCACAAAAGCCGTAGAATAAGTAGTTGAAATTACTGAAAATACTTTAGCGTAAAGAGCGAGGTATTAGAAGGAGGTGAGCCCCTCATATGGGTAATAATTTCTGTTTGTTTTAAGTTTTATTGCTGTTCCTTACTTCCAGCTGAAAAAGCTTTTTCACTTTTATTTTTTAATTGTTTTTTTTTTTAAATAATGCTAGTAAATCCTGCCCTCCCTTCATGGAAATTTTCTTCTCCCATTACAAATTCTCGAAGGAAAGTTCCCCCAGCATATCCCCCTCTTCTCAACCCCTCCCACAAACCAAAAAAATCCTCCTGAAAACGCCTGTATACTTCCCAATAACCATTACTATATGTAAGCACAGGTCAAAGTTTGTAACTTGTTGCCCCTCCCACGGGGACTGTGAGGGAGTAAGTCGTCCCCAAAGACATAGTTATAAGGTTTTTCGACTACGCTGAATAAAATGGCTATCTCAGAATTTTGATCCGTTGACTTTGGGAAAAAAATTAGCGTGGGAGGGGCCTAGGTGCCCTCCAATTTTTTTGGTCACTTAAAAAGGGCACTAGAACTTTTCATTTCCGTTAGAATGAGCCCTCTTGCAACATTCTAGGACAACTGGGTCGATACGATCACCCCTGGGAAAAAAAACAAAAAAAACAAAAAACAAAAAAACAAATAAACACGCATCCGTGATCTGCCTTCTGGCAAAAAATGCAAAATTCCACATTTTTGTAGATAGGAGCTCGAAACTTCTACAGTAGGGTTCTCTGATACGCTGAATCTGATGGTGTGATTTTCGTTAAGATTCTATGACTTTTAGGGGGCGTTTCCCCCTATTTTCTAAAATAACGCAAATTTTCTCAGGCTCGTAACTTTTGATGGGTAAGACTAAACTTGATGAAACTTATATATTTAAAACCAGCATTAAAATGCTAAAACCAGCGATTCTTTTGATGTAGCTATTGGTATCAAAATTCCATTTTTTAGAGTTTTGGTTACTATTGAGCCGGGTCGCTCCTTACTACAGTTCGTTACCACGAACTGTTTGATAAAAAAGTACTCATTTGAAGTTCTTGAGGGTCAGTTTTATTCAATTTCAATAAATCACAAGCTAAAGATATTTTTTTTACTAATTGTTGTTAGTTTGGTATTGATTTTAAGTAAAGGTATTCCTTTGAAATCACGAGAATTCTGAGAATTCTGACATCACGGTCTACGTTTTCCAACTATTTTGCAAGTGAGAAAAAAAAATTGGCTAACGTATTTCGGAGTAAACAAAACATATATAAATATATATATATATATATATATATATATATATATATATATATATATATATATATATATATATATATATATATATATATATATATATATATATATATATTGAGTCACATACAGAAACAGAAGACTACTTATAAGAAGAATATTTTACTAGCCAACACTGCCTTTTCATTTATAATGGTATATTATGATATTTATAATTTTATAATGAAAGTGACTTTTAATAAAACAGTTAACCTTCATGAAGACAAAAAAAAAGAAATTTAGATAACATTAAAAGTTAAAATATTTCGGTTTCATCATTCTTTATATACAGTTAAAAATAAAAATAAAAAAGCAAAAACTAGCTTAAGTCAACATACATAAAAAGAAGAAAAAAATATGAGTGCAGTTAATTTTGTCTTATTGTTAATGTGTTGTGGTTTTTCAAACGTTAGTTTTCTTTCGCTGTTCTATTTATTTTCTCTGAAGTGTTCGTATGTTTCTTTTTTCTTTTTCCGTCTCGTTCTGCATGTTTATTTAAGCCAGTTTTTTTTTTCACCGTTGATAAAAGCTACTGGACGAAAAGCCAAAATATTTGGACTTTTTATTTATTTGTGCCATTTTCTTGTTAACAAAGTTTTACTGTCTTATTAAAAGTTGTATTGTTTTCAATATTTTGTTTTTTAATTATAGATTGAAAAGTTTAAAATAAAAAAGTTACATTAAAAAGTTTAATTTTTAAATTTAAAAGTTATACACGTTTTATTAATTTTAATAATTTTATTAATTTTATACACGGTTTTATTAAAAGTTATACACGTTTTTAATTATATTTTAGTTATTTTGGTTATAAAAAAGTTCAAAACTCTTCGTTAGTTTTAACAGCCCCCATCCATTCCCTAGAAGATTTAACTTGTGCGCATCTATGTCAGATAGGAGAGATCCATTATAGTTTAGGCTACATACCAGAGGGGCAGAATTCACGAAACAACCAAAAAAACAGGTGAATTATATGGAAACTCAGGAAATTTGAAAAGACGAACCGTCAAGACTTTTAGAGGTGAATAAAGATAGCCCACTCTAAGGGTTAGATACCAGATCCAGCCCTTGCTGTTGTTAGTTGAGTGTTTTCTAATTCGTCACTAAAATAATGACAACACCTCTCCATTTATTTTTTCAGGATTGATTAAACTCGAATGAAAAGGTTGAGTTAAAATAAGCTACAAAAAAGATAAAAAGGCTTTTTATTTAAGAAAAATGTCAAAAAGGTTTTAAAAAATTAAAGTATTAAAGTTAGGAAAAGTTGAAAGTTGATGATGGTTCAAAAAGTGGTAAAACTCAATCAGTTTGAATTTTTGAAATGATTAATCATTTCTTTATTTCTATAGTCCCCTTATCGAGTCAAGTCAACAACGCCATAGATCGGTCCTTTTAATAACCCACTACTATGATATATTCGTCCAAGACCCTTCCTAGAAAAAAGAATTATTACCTTTCAACCGTGACCAAATTAATTTTCTGACTTGGACTAAGTTCAAGGTTCCGGCTGGACTCATTTCCGGAGTCTTTAATTTGCTCTTGGAGACTTTCTCCCTGTCTCTTAATTTTCCCAATCTCTTCCTTTAATTGAGAGTAATCGTTGCTCTGGAAAAAAAGAAATCTATATTATTATAAATCCTAACGTAATACTGCATCCCGAATGAAATATTAGGGCTACGTAATTACATTGGTGACACGCTATTACGTTCACTCTAAAGTAATATTTTTGTTGTTGTTATTAATTTTTTATATTTTCTATAATATTTATATTTTATTTGTTATAATATTTTTGTTGTTGTAAATGATATTTATTTATGTTGCTTTTTTTTAGCTTTCATAGATATATATATATATATATATATCTATATATATAAAAATAAGTTGTCTGTGTGTGGATCTGTGTGTGGATCAGGTGACGTCATGTTTGTCCGCATATGACGTCTGAATTATTTCACACTAATACAAAAGAAGAAAAAAACTAAAAAAGGTAAAAACTACAAAAAAAACTGAAAAGAAAAAAAAACTAAAAAAGCTAAAAAACTAAAAAAAACTAAAAAAAGGTAAAAATCTAATAACTAAAAAAAAACTGAAAAAAATAAAAAAAGGCAAAAACTACAAAAAAAATAAAAACTAATAAAAAACTAAAAAAGCTAAAAAACTAAAAAAACTAAAAAAAACTAAAAAAAGGTAAAAAACTAAAAAAAACTAAAAACTAAAAAAGAAAAAAACTAAAAAAAAGGAAAAAACTGAAAAATAAAAGAGAAAAAGAAAACTAAAAAAATATGAATAAATATATATAAAAATAAGTTGTTTGTGGGTTATGTCTGTCTGTCTGTCTGTCGAGTGACGTCGTGTTTGTCCGCATATGACGTCTGAATTATTTCACACTAATACAAAAGAAGAAAAAAACTAAAAAAGGTAAAAACTACAAAAAAACTAAAAAGAAAAAAAACTAAAAAAGCTAAAAAACTAAAAAAAACTAAAAAAAGGTAAAAAACTAAAAACTAAAAAAAACTGAAAAAACTAAAAAAAGGCAAAAACTAAAAAAAAACTAAAAACTAATAAAAAAACTAAAAAAGCTAAAAAACTAAAAAAACTAAAAAAACTAAAAAAAGGTAAAAAACAAAAAAAAACTAAAAACTAAAAAAGAAAAAACTAAAAAAAAGGAAAAAACTGAAAAATAAGAGAAAAAGAAAACTAAAAAAATATTAATAAGTATAAAAAATATAAATATAAATATAATATAAATTAGCAATCAACAAAGCACCGAGACACAAATGACGACCGGGACACAGGGAGTATAAATGACGACCAGGACATAAGTAAAAAAAAAAAACTAAAAAAACTAAAAAAATGGTAAAAACTACAAAAAAACTAAAAACTAATAAAAAAACTAAAAAATCTAAAAATCTAAACAAACTAAAAAAGAAAAAAAAAGAAAAAAGGAAAAAAATAAAGGAGAAAAACAAAACTAAAAAACGAATGTATATACAGACCGGGACACCGGGATACAAATGACGACCGGGACACAGGGAATATAAATGACGACCGGGACACAGGGACACAACTACAATGGGGACGCCGGGGGGCACAGGGGGATATAAATGACGACCGGGACACCGGGACACAAGGAATATAAATGACGCCCAGGACACTCAAAGAGAAATCACAGACTGGAACACCGGGACACAAATGACGACCGGGACACAGGGAATATAAATGACGACCGGGACACAGGGACATAACTACAAAGGGGACGCCGGGGTGCACAGGGGGATATATAAATGACGATGGCGACTCAGGGAATGGTCGATTAGCAATCACCATCAACAAAGCTCAAGGGCAATCATTAGAATCATGAGGTATAGATCTGAATACGGATTGTTTTCCCATGGACCATTATATGTTGCATGTTCAAGAGTCGGTAAACCTGACAATCTATTTATATGCACAGACAATGGGACAGCAAAGAATGTTGTATATTCGCAAGTTTTACGTAGTTAAAAACATATATATATATATATATATATATATATATATATATATATATATATATATATATATATATATATATATATATATATATATATATATATATATATATATCTATATTCACAGGTGGGACATAGGGACACAACTACAATGGCGCGTAACTAATATGGCGCGTAACGACTTACGCGCGCGGGGGGGCTTGGGGGGGGGGGGGGCGCGAAGCGCCCCCACCAACTAGGTGTTGGGGTGGCGCGAAGCGCCACCCCAACAGCTAGTATATATATATATATATATATATATATATATATATATATATATATATATATATATATATATATATATATATATATATATGTATATATATATATATATATATATATATATATATATATATATATATATATATGTATATATATATATATATATATATATATATATATATATATATATATATATATATATATATATATATATATATCATATGTACAATAATATTATATTGCACGCTCTAAAATAATATTTTTGTTTTTTTTTTTGGGGGGGGGGTCTCACTTGACACGGTACTATATATACCTACATTAGTTTAAGAATGGGATATAGACCAATGAGGACTCTAGAGAAGTGGGTCTAAAATCGGAAAAGGCTTTAATTTTATTGTAATAAAATTTATATATATATATATATATATATATATATATATATATATATATATATATATATATATATATATATATATATATATATATATATATATATATATATATATATATATATATATATATATATATATATATATATATATATATAAATATATATATATATATATATATATATATATATATATATATATATATATATATATATATATATATATATATATACTAGCTGTTGGGGTGGCGCTTCGTGCCACCCCAAAACCTAATTGGTGGGGCGCTTCGCGCCCCCCAAGCCCCCCCGCGCGCGTAAGTCGTTACGCGCCATATTAGTTACGCGTCATTGTAGTTGTGTCCCTGTGTCCCACCTGTGAATAGAGATAGATATATATATGTTTTTAACTACGTAAAACATGCGAATATACAACATTCTTCGCTGTCCCATTGTCTGTGCATATAAATAGATTGTCAGGTTTACTGACTCTTGAACATGCAACATATAATTGTCCATGGGAAAAACAATCCGTATTCAGATCTATACCTCATTATTCTGATGATGTCGTCATTTATATTCCCCGTGTCCCGGTCGTCATTTGTGTCCCGGTATGCCAGTTTGTAATTTCTCTTTGAATGTCCCGGTCGCCATTTATGTTCCCTGTGTCCCGGTGTCATCATTTGTGTCCCGGTCTGTAATTTCTATTCGAACAATCCCTGTTTCCCGGTCGTCATTTATATATCCCGCCTGTGCCCCCCGCGTCCCCGTTGTAGTTATGTCCCTATGTCCCGGTCGTCATCTATATTCCCTGTGTCCCGGTCGTGAATTGTGTCCGGGTGTCCCAGTCTGTAATTTCTCTTTGAGGTTCCCGGTCGTCATTTATATTCCCTGTGTTCCGGTCGTCATTTGTGTCCCGGTATGTAATTTCATCAGTTGACAAACATGACGTCAGTCGACAAACAACTTCATGACGCATACAGCTCAATCCTTATAGTGACGTCAGTCGACAAACATGACGTCAGTCGACACACAAACATGACGTCAGTCGACACACAAACATGACGTCACTCGACACACACACATAGACAACTTATATATATATATATATATATATATATATATATATATATATATATATATATATATATATATATATATATATATATATATATATATATATATATATATATATATATATATATAATATATATATATATATATATATATATATATATATATAATATGTACAATAATATTATATTGCACACTCTAAAATAATATTTTGTTTCATTTTTTTTTTGGGGGGGGGGGGGTCTCATTTGACACGGTACTACACATACCTACATTAGTTTAAGAATGGGATATAGACCAATGAGGACTCTAGAGAAGTGGGTCTAAAATCGGAAAAGGCTTTAATTTTATTGTAATAAAATATGTTTATTTAACATTATCACTATATCCTGACGTGAGAGTAAAAGATACTGGGGGTATAGAATTACTTCAGTGGTTGACGTTTACGTTCCAGGCATGCGTTCTAAAAAATTTTCCTGGGGTTGGGGTTATATACCACGACAGTAGATATAAACTACATTATTTAAGAGTACGGTAGAGACCGCTGAGAATTCCAGAGGGCAGGCATGTAGCTCCAGCATTTTTTTTAGGGGGGAGGGTCTATGTCTGGATAGTCAAGGGGCATGGGCTAAATCGTAATTTTTCTCCAAATTATTTTGAGGGACAACGGCAACCCTTGCCACTCCCCCTCAAAACAACGCCCCTGCTAGAGGGGCTGGTAAAAAAAACGATTGAAGACTAACTTATTGTCCCGGTGAGTTATTTCATCATAGGAAAGAAGAAAAGTCCAGGGAACTCAAAAAGTATAAAGGATCCTAGGAAGCACTTCAGAGTTTAGAAATTGATACTTTCTGCAAATTTTATAAGCTTGAAAAACTAGTAATGGCTTCATGTCATTTTTATTCTTTTGCTCATTTCAACGTTCAAGCATTACCCAGGGGCTTAGGTAGGCCTTTCAGTGCCGAGGGGTAATGTTGCCTCCCCCTTTAAAAAATGCTCTAGGATAAAAATTAAACAAAAACACGTTTATTTAAATAGCGCCCCAACAGATTCTGTACTGTTGATTCCAGTACAGATTCTGTACTGGCTGTTGTGATGTTTATAACCTTCGCCATAGATTATGGTTATAAAGTTGCTTGGGCGGTACGGGCCTAGCAAGAGTTTTACGCAAAGATGGGGGAGGATTAACTTCCCCGTTTCATTTCTCTATATATTTCACTTTTTTGCAAATACGGGATAGCTCTTGCAGACCTAGGAGAAGGGGCAACTGCTCTCACAACCACTGACTACGTCTAACCTGATTGGTTAATAAAATAATATATGAAAACAAACAAGAAAATTTATTTCTCACCTGATTTAACAGTAAAAACTCGATAGTAGTAACTTCATTAGGAACTTCAGATTCATTCAGTCGTCGAGAAAATTTCTTCAGGGAGGTAGACATTTCCGAAACGTTGTCAGAGAATTTTTCAATGCTCTAAAATGGATGTCAAAAAATTAATATTAAAACCAATGGGCAATTTTCAAACAGTTCGTGGTAACGAACTGTAGTAAGGAGCGACCAGGCTCAATAGTAACCGAAACTCTAAAAAATGGAATTTCGATACCAATAGTTGCATCAAAGGAATGTCATTTTAATACTGATTTTAAATATATAAGTTTCATCAAGATCAGTCTTACCCATCAAAAGTTACGAGCCTGAGAAAATTTGCCTCATTTTAGAAAATAGGGGGAAACACCCCCTAAAATTCATACGATCTTAACAAAAATCACATCATCAGATTAAGCGTGTCAGAGAACGGTATTATAGAAGTTTCAAGCCCCTATCTACAAAAATGTGAAATTTCGCTTTTTTTTGCCAGAAGACAAATCACGGATGCGTGTTTATTTTATTTTATTTTTTTTTGTTCTTTTCCCCAGGGGTGATCGTATCGACTCAGTGGTCCTAGAATGTCACGAAAGGGCTCATTATAACGAAAATTAAAAGTTCTTGTGCCCTTTTTAAGTGACCAAAAAATAGGAGGGCACCTAGGCCCCCTCCCAGGCTCATGTTTTCCCCAAAATCACCGGATCAAAATGCTGAGATAGCCATTTTATTCACCATAGTCGAAAAACCCAATAACTATGTCTTTGGGGACAACTTACGCCCCCACAGTCCCCGTGGGAGGGGCTGCAGGTTACAAACTTTGACCTGTGTTTACATATAGTAATGGTTACTGGGAAGTGTACAGACGTTTTCAGGGGGATTTTTTTGGTTTGGGGGGGGGGTATTTGAGGGGGGAAGATTATCGGGGAGGATCTTTCCATGGAGGAACTTCTCATGGGGAAAGAGACTTTCAATGGAGGGGGCGCAGGATTTTCTAGCATTATTAAAAAAAAACAATGAAAAAATAAATATGAAAAGTTTTTCTACTGAAAGTGAGAAGCAGCATTAAAACTTAAAACGAACAGAAATTATTACGCATATGAGGGGTTTACCTCCTTGTAATACCTCGCTCTTTACGCTAAAGTATATGAATATACGAATATACGAATATAGAAGTTCGCTACGTAATTTGATTCCAAAGTTACGTATATTTTTTACTTATGAAAACGTTCGTAAAAAATTATAAGTTATAGTTGCCTTTTTAAGTAATAAAAAAATTGGAGGGCAGCTAGGCCTCCTCTCTCACTCCTTTTTTCTGAAAATCTTCCGATTAAAACTATGAAAAAGTCATTTAGCCCCAAAAAATTAATATGCACATTTCGTTTTAATTATTTATGTGCGAAGAGCCAAGATCAAACCATGCATTAATTCAAAAACATCCAGAAATAAAAAAAAACAAGTTTTTTTAAATGAAAGTAAGGAGCGACATTAAACCTTAAAACGAACAGAAATTACTCCGTATTTGAAAGGGGCTTTTCCTCCTCAACGCCCCGCTCTTTATGCTAAAGTTTTTTACTGTTTTAAAATGTAGATTTAAGAATAAGAGTCCAACTTTAGCGTAAAGTTTAAAAACTTTATATGGGAAGGGGAATGTATTTTTCAAAATCTAGAGAAGTAACATTTTTCCTACAAAAATTTCTAAATTTAATGCGCCTTCCAATGATGACAATCAAGTCTTAAGATATTCAAATTTTGATAACAATCAAATATAATTAAGCGTATAGTTCCATTATTTTTTGTCTTTCTTAATATTTGTTCATTTTTCTGAATCTAGCAAAAAGTTAGAGGAATTTATATCAAACAGTTCGTGGTAACGAACTGTAGTAAGGAGCGACCCGGCTCAATGGTAAACGAAACTCTAAAAAACGGACCTTCGATGCTAAAAGATATATCAAAAGAATCAGATTTTTATGCTGATTTTAAATATATGAGTTTCATCAAATTTAATCTTTGTTATCAAAAGTTAAGAGCCTGAGAAAATTTGCCCTATTTTTGAAAATAGGGGGAAACACCCCCTAAAAGTCGTATAATTTTAACGAAAATCACACCATCGTATTCAGCGTATCAGAGAACCCCAAAGCAAAAATTTCAAGGTCCAATCTACAAAAATGTGGAATTTCTTATTTTTTGCCAGAAGACAGATCACGGGTGCTTGTTTATTTGTTTGTTTGTTTGTTTGTTTGTATTTTTCCCCAGGGGTCATCGTATCGACCAAGTGGTCCTAAAGTGTTGCACGAGGGCTCATTCTAACGGAAATGAAAGGTTCTAGTGCCCTTTTTAAGTGACCAAAAAGATTGGAGGGCACCTAGGCCCCCTCCCACGCTTATTTTTTCCCAAAGTCAACGGACCAAAATTTTGAGATAGCCATTTTGTTCCGCATAGTCGAAAACCATATAAACTATGTCTTTGAGGATGACTAACTCCCCCACAGTCCCTGAGGGAGGGGCTGCAAGTTACAAACTTTGACCAATGTTTACATACAGTAATGGTTATAGGGAAGTGTACCGACGTTTTCAGGGGGATTTTTTCGGTTTTGGTATGGGATTGAGGGGATATGTGGGAGGATCTTTCCTTGGAGGAATATCTCATGGGGGAAGAGAAATTCAATGAAAAGGGCGCAGGATTGTCTAGCATCACTGTTAAAAAAAAACAAAAAACAATGAAAGTATAAACATGAAAAAGTTTTTTCAATTGAAAGTAAGGAGTAGCATCAAAACTTAAAACGAACAGAGATTATTACGCATATGAGGGGTTCTAAAAATACTTTAGCATAAAGAGCGAGGTATTTAGGAGGAGATAAATACTTCGCTCTTTATGCTATAGTATTTTTAGTAATTTCAACTATTTATTCTACGGCCTTTCTGATTTAGGGGTTATTCTTAAAGAATTGGGACAAAACTTAAGATTTAGTGTGAAGAGCAAGGTATTAACGAGGGGACAAACCCCCTCATATATATAATCAAAAATATAAGAATATAAAAGTTTGTTATGTAAGTTAATTCTTAAGTTACGTATATTTTTCACTAATAAAAACGTTCGTTAAAAATTAAAAGTTCTAGTTGCCTTTTTAAGTAACCGAAAAATTGGAGGGCAACTAGGCCTCCTTCCCCACCCCTTATTTCTCAAAATCGTCTGATCAAAACTAAGAGAAAGTCATTTAGCCAAAAAAAGAATTAATATGTAAATTTCATTTTAATAATTTATGTACGGAGAGCCAAAATCAAAGATGCATTAATTCAAAAACGTTCAGAAATTAAATAAAGAAAACAAGTTTTTTTAACTGCAAGTAAGGAGCGACATTAAAACTTAAAACGAACAGAAATTACTCCGTATATGAAATGGGTTGTCCCCTCCGCAATCCCTCGCTCTTTACGCTAAAGTTTGACTCTTTTCCACAATTCTACTATTTAAAACAATTAAAAACTTAAGCGTAAAGAGCGAGGGATTGCGGAGGGGACAACCCATTTCATATACGGAGTAATTTCTGTTCGTTTTAAGTTTTAATGTCGCTCCTTACTTTCAGCTAAAAAAAAATTAGTTTTTTTTATTTAATCAAAATAAGAATCAGTACATAAACAAAGTCTCTTAAAGACTTTGTCTCTTATTTAAAGAGACATAAATAAGTCTCTTAAGTCTTAAGAGACTTAAGCTTTTTAGTGCTTCTAAAGCCCTCTCTTTTTTGTCACTCTTTGGATTTCATAACCTGTTTAAATAATGTCTGGGAGAAAGAGCGGTAAAAAATTCATTATTTGTGAACTAAATTACATTGAGCCTGTTCAGGGTTATATCTAAATATTTCTGTTATGGAAGGTTTCTAAAAAAAATTTCAGATTATCAGTAGAGTCTTCTATGCAGTAATACCAACTCACGAATTTGTAAAAACGAGGGTTAAAGTAGAGGAAGCTTTTCGGATTTTTTTTCAATGAAGAGACAAATACAGTAATATTCAAAATTGGGAAAGGAGCAATTACCTTCCTCCTTGTATCCCTCTCCAATTGGCATAATTGCATCTTGAAATTATAAAGTTTAAGAAAGTGGTTTCTTAACGTCAATTACATAAAAAAAAACAAGTTTCTTTAACTGCAAGTAAGGAGCGAAAATATTACTTAAAATGAACAGAAATCATTCCGTACATGAAAGGGGCTGTCCCCTCCTCAACGCTTCACTCTTTACGCTAAAGTTTGACTTTCTCATAATTCTTCTTTTAAAACAATAAAAAACTTTAGCGTAAAGAGCGAGGTGTTGAGGAGGGGACAACGCCTTTCATATACGGTGGAGCATGCCTAGTTGCCCTCCAATTTTTGGTTACTTAAAAAGGCAATTAAAACAAATATTTTTTACGAATGTTTTTATTAGTAATAAATATACGTAACTTACGTAACAAACTTCTATATTTTTATGTTACTATTAAGTATATGAGGGGGTTCAGCCCCTCGTCTATACCTCGCTCTTTACACTAAAGCTTAAATTTTGTCACAATTCTTTAAGAATGACCCCTGAATCACAAAGGCCTTTGAATAAACAGTTGAAATCACTAAGTGTAATTATAAGTATGTATAACTAAGCGTAATTACCGTAGCGTAAATAGCAAGGTATCGAGGAGGGGACGAACCCCCTTATATACTTAATAATTTCTTTTCCTTCTAAGTTTTAATCCTGCTGTTTACTTCCAGTGAAAAAACTATTTTATTTATTTTCTCATTGTTTTTTTTTTTAATAACGCTAGAAAATCCTGCACCCACTTTATGGAAATTATTTTCCCTCATGATAAATTTCTCCATGGAAAATACTCTAACGTAAAATAGAAAAAAATAGCGTGGGAGGGGGCCTAGACACCCTCCAATTTTTGGTCACTTAAAAAGGGCACTAGAACTTTCAATATCCGTTAGAAGGAGCCCTCTCGCGACATTTTAGGACCACTGGGTCGAAGCGATCACCCCTGAAAAAAAAAACACACATCCGTGATCGGTCTTCTGGCAAAAAAAAAATA
Source organism: Artemia franciscana (assembly GCF_032884065.1). Lineage (NCBI taxonomy): Eukaryota > Metazoa > Arthropoda > Branchiopoda > Anostraca > Artemiidae > Artemia > Artemia franciscana. The sequence continues at coordinate 36,642,316 of NC_088878.1, read as the reverse complement.
CAAAATTCCAAATTTGTGTAGATAGGAGATTGAAACTCCTACAGTAGGGTTTTCTGATGCACTGAATCTGATGGTGTGGTTTTTGTCAAGTTTCTATGACTTTTTAGTCAAATTTTCTCAGGTTCATAATTTTTGATAGATAACTCTAAACTTGACGAAACTTATATATTTAAAATCAGCATAAAAATACGATTCTTTTGATGTAACTATTGGCATCCGTTTTTAAAATTTCGGTTATTATTGAGCCGGGTCGCTCCTTACTACAGTTCGTGGTAACGAACTGGAGTAAGTTCGATACGTTTGATACGGTTCTATAGTCTCAATAAACAGTTAGAAATTGTCCTTTGTTTGAACATAAAAAAAATTGTCTATGCACTTTCACCCCCCTGAAAACGTATGTACACTTCCCAATAACCATCACTATATGTAAACACTGGTCAAAGTTTGTTACTCGCAGCCCCTCCCACGGGGACCGTGGGGGAGTAAGTCATCCCCAAAGACATAGTTGCTAGGTTTTTTGACTATTCTGAATAAAATGGCAATCTCAGAATTTTGATCCGGTTACTTTGGGGAAAAATGAGCGTGGGAGGGGGCCTAGATGCACTCCAATCGTTTTGGTCACTTAAAAGGTGCATTAGAACTTTTCATTTCCGTTAGAATGAGCCCTCTCGCAACATTCTAGGACCACTGGGTCGATACGATAACCCCTGGAAAAAAAAACAAAAAACAACAAAAAACAAACAAACAAATAAACACGCTTCCGTGATCTGGCTTCTGGCAAAAAATGCAAAGTTCCACATTTTTGTAGATAAGAGCTTGAAACTTCTACTGTAGGGTTCTATAATAAACTGAATCTGATGCTGTGATTTTCATTTGGATTCTAGTACTTTTAAGGGGTGTTTCCACCTGTTTTCTAAAATAAGGTAAATTTTCTCAAGTTTGTAACTTTTGATTGGTAAAACTAAACTTGATGAAACTTATATATTTAAAATCAGCATTAAAATGTGATTCTTTTGATGCAACTACTGGTATCAAAATTTCATTTCTCAGAGTTTCGGTTAGTATTGGGCCTGGTCGCTCCTTACCACATCCGTTTCCACGAACTGTTTGATTGGTATGTTTAATTTCCCATTCAACTACTTACAATAATGTAAATAAAATAAATAATAAAACAAAATATAAATAATAATTAAATAAATACTATACGTAGAAAAAACTGATTGGTTTTCTTTTCAACATACACTTAAAGAAAATATAATTGTCTTGTAAAAACTCGTCACAAAATCAAACAGTTCGTGGTAACGAACTGCAGTAAGGAGCGACCCGGCTCAATAGTCAACGAAAGTCTAAAAAAACGGAATTTTGTTACTAGTAGATACATCAAAATAATCAGATTTCTATGCTGATTTTAAATATATATGTTTCATTAAATTTAGTTTTACAATTCAGAAGATACGAGCCTGAGAAAATTTGCCTTTTTTTGGAAAATAGGGGGAAACACCCCCTAAAAGTCATAGAATCTTAACGAAAATCACACCATCACATTCATCGTGTCAGAGAACCCCAATGTAGAAATTCAAGCTCCTATCTACAAAAAATGTGAAACTTCGTATTTTTTGCCAGAAGGCTGATCACGGGTGCGTGTTTAAATGTCTGTTTGTTTTGTTTTTTTTTTTTTTTTTCTTTTTCCCAGGGGTGATCGTATCGACCTAGTGGTCCTAGGATGTCCCGAGAGGGCTTATTCTAATGGAAATGAAAAGTTCTAGTGTCCTTTTTAAGTGACCAAAAAAATTGGAGGGTACCTAGGCCCCCTCCCACGCTCATTTGTTTCCAAAGTCAACGGATCAAAATTTTGAGATAGCCATTTTGGTCAACATGGTCAAAAAACATAATTAGATATCTTTGGGGACGATTTACTCCCCCATAGTTCCCGGGGGAGGGGCTGCAAGTTACAAAATTTGACCAGTGTTTACATACAATAATGGTTATTGGGAAGTGTACAGACGTTATCAGGAGGATTTTTTGGGTGAGGGGGGAGGGTTGAGGGGAAGTAGCTACATTGAAGAATCTTTACTTGTAGCAATTTGTCATGGGGGAAGAGCAATTCCATTAAGGGGGTGCAGGATTTTCTAGCATTATTTAAACAATGAATAAATAAATATGAAAAAGTTTTTCAACTGAAAGTTGAAAAACTTTCAACAAAATTTAAGCTTTAGTGTAAAGACCGAGGTATTGACGAGGGGGCATACCCCCTCATGTATGTAATATAAATATACAAATATAGAAGTTCGTAACGTAAGTTAATTTGTAATTTACGCACAATTATTAATAACAAAAACGTTCGTAAAAAAAAACTAAAAAGTTCTAGTCGCTTTTATAAGTTTCCAAAAATTGGAGGGCAACTAGGCCTCGTCCCCCACTCCTTTTTTTGTAAAAATCGTCCGAACAAAAATATGAGAAATATGAGAAGCCATTTTGGCAAAAACAATTAATGTGCAAATTTTGTTTTAATTATTCATGTGCGGTGAGCCAAAATCAAACCATGCATTAATTTAAAAACGTTCAGAAATTAAATAAAAAACAAGTGTTTCTAACTGCAAGTAAAGAGCGACATTAAAACTTAAAACGAAAAGAAATTATTCCGTATTTGAAAGGGGTTGAGGAGGGGACAACCCCTTTCAAATACGGAATAATTTCTGTTCGTTTTAAGTTTTAATGTCGCTCCTTGCTTGCAGTTAGAAAAACTTAATTTTTTTATTTAATAAACCAATAGAATTAAGGCACAATTTTAACTTGGAGGTACAGGAGAGTAATGGCTCTTTTGCTCTTGATAAAACTGTCATGGAAGATGAATGTACACTTCCAGATGACAGGTCAAAAGCCAGTATTTTGCAGTAATCATACTTATTGGGTCTGAACCATTTTATTCGTAAAGAGTATCACTCAGTAGCTCGTCTTTGGGGTTTATCTAGTGTTAATCCGCTTTCTGTATAGCTTAATACAATTGATTTTCATCACCAACAACCAGGGAAAACCATTTTCTTTGAAAGAATGTTTTCATTGGCTATCAGTAGCGAAAACCAAGTGCAATCGATTGCAATAAGCATTACTGAACGAGAGATAAATACAGAAAAAGACCGTATTTAGGAGGGTTACGGGGTTTGACCCCCCCCCCCCCCGCACCATAAAAATGCCCGACGCGTAAAAACGTAACATAAATGCATACAAACAAATTTTTGATCCGTTCTTTAGTTTTTTATTTTCCTCCCCCCGCTCCCGAAAAAAAATCCTAGGTATACCCTTGATACAGGCTGTCTGTACGTATTAATAGGAGATGGTAAATAGTGAATCTTTAAAAGATTAGAATGAAGAGGAGGTTAGATTAGAATGGAGAGGAGAGATGGTAAATTGCGAATCATTAAATAGATTAGGATGGAGATGGAGAGGAGGTGCGGTTTGATATTAGACAGCTTGACGTTGCAATGAGCTGCTATTGTAGCAGTCTGTTACTTATATTTCCTTGAAGATGATGACGTTCCTGTCGTCCCCCTTCTTCGCTATTCATAAAAACATACTTCACTCCCTTCTTTTAATGTTCCTAGAGAGACGCTCCCAATGTTCCCAACGACAGTAACCACTAGTTACACAAAATACAGGAAATTTTACGATACGGTGGAGCTCATGATAAAGCGTACCACGGTCTACTGATTAGGAGCCGGTAGCTCATTGTAACTGGTTCTCAATCAGAACAAAATAATGAATCATTTATAATTAACTTTTACGCCTTAAATTTTCAATTTAGGTTTTTCATGGCTGGTTGGAAATGCAAGGGCTTCAGTTTAGGGATTTCCAAGTTTATGCTTGAATATGTAAAATTCGTGATAAAGTGTAAAAGCCATACTTGAGAGCCGATAGTATACATTATAAGCGTTTCAAATATAAAATGATATATTGGCAATTTACCTTAACCCTGGAACGTTTCATTACTTTAGGCTGATTTGGGTATATAATATTTTAAATTAAGATAGATAAGTTAATAGATAAGATAAATATCTTAAGATAACTTAAGATATTTTAACTTAGGATTTTAAGATACTCTTGGTTTCTTCAAGCCCTTGATAATGTACTAATTTTCCATGGCTTTAGAATACATCCTATTGTCAACTGCCAATCAATTTGAAAAAAAAAACATATTCTATGTTAACATTTAAGATTTTTAATCCGGCCTTTTCAACTGAACATACGAAAGTTTTCAAGAAAAATAAAAAAATAACTCAGTTACAATGGAATGGAACTATCCTACAACTATTTTATGTATGCGTGGTACGAAGAAGCGTGGTTTGGTGAAGTAGTTCGAACACGAGATGATACCACAGGGGAATATGGGTGACCCTTCGACTAAATTTGACTTGACGACGTCGTTTTGACCTTATGGTGGCTACAGGGACTTTCCACAGTCAATGGTGTCAGAAACGACAAATAATTCCCATGACGGAGTTTTATTTGTGGCTTTTATTCTTCAGCAATTTTATTCCTTTGTTTTTTTTTCTTTTAGTGAGGACAGAGTACCCTTAAGTCTGCCAAAATATTTGCTTCTTCTTTTTCTTTTATTCACTCCTTTTGCTTTTGTCTTTTTCTCAATTATTTTTTTATTCTTCATTTTTTTCTCCTCCTACGATAATTCTAGATTTTTTAGTCAGTCTTAAGACGGTCGATTCTGCAGCTTACTCTGAGCCAGTATGAAACTTAGCTATTATTAATTTTTTTTTTATTAATTTATAGTTCACTTTTTTCCTAATTCTATCATATGTTCTATTTTGATTGAAAACCTGCATACCTATACTAGAAGCGAAGGTAACTTGAAAATTTTGGAGGCAAGCCAAATAGTCATTCGTTCTTTAACTTTAGTTTAGATATAATTTCTTTTCTATTCAACTGAAAACAAATAAAAAAACGCAAAGAAAATACTAAGAATAAGGAGTAGCAAAATCTGACATGAGCAGAAATTTTCATGTAATAAGTTAAATTTACAACCGAATAGAAATTATCACAAACAAGAGTGGAGCTGACTTCAACAGGTCATGGCCCGCGTTTGAAAACACTCAAGATGTTCAAAGGAATATTCTTCGCAGATTCTCCCCCCTCTCCTTTTTTACCTTTCAACTGTTAAATGTTTAATTTGCAACTTTAGTGATTTTTTTTAATTAAATTATGCTCTGTAGGTTTCGTGAAAGACTACATTATTCTTATGTGTGTGTTTTTTTTGTTTCACTTATTCCTTTTTTGAAAATCTCTGCTTAAAATTTTTTGTTATTTTATTACGAAGGACTACGTGCGGACTTACCATTCGAACATCAATCCATTCCTCGTGGTTGTACTTCAGGCTTCCTCCGAATTCAGAGGAAAGTTGGGTAGGATCTACATGATTATGCAAGTCTTCTAAACACGAGCAAATAACAACCTGGAAAAAAGATTTCCATAAGGCCTTTACGCAATTACCTACCACAAACTAAAATACAGCCCACTATGGATCGTGTAGTGGGCCCATATTTACCCATTGACACTTATGCTTGGAGTCAAAAATGGGCTAAATTCGAGTGGAGGGGGTTGAGGGAATGGCAGTACATATTGAATATTACCCTGAGTTTGATATTAAAAAAATATATTTTTAAATGAAGAGAAAGTGCAATTCTGAAGTCTAAAACATACATAAAAGACATAACATACATAAAAACATACATAACATAAAAAACATAAAACATACATAAATGACATACATAAATGACACTGTACATAAGGGAAGATGCCACCCCTTCAACCCCCGTTTTTTATGCTACACTAAATTCTATTTTCTGTGCCCCAAGAATGAATGAACAAGAGAGATGTACCAATTTTTTTTTTTAATACTTCAAGAATGAAAAAGCTTGTTTTTTTAAATAATAATAATTATTGGTGCAAAAATTTTGAAAGGTATTCGGAAAATAAGTACTGTAATTACTAGCTGTTATATTCATTGCACTGTATTGTTTGCGCATTTTTATTGCACAACTATTTGCATATAATTTTGTGTGTTTAATTATTTGCAAAAAAGCATTAGTCAAAATTTGGAGTGCACCAAAAATAGTTGTTTGTAATTACATGCATTTTATTTCCGGAGTACCTTTTATAACATCTGAACAGAAAACTATTTTTCAATATTTTGTGATAAAACACATATTATTTTGTTCAAAGTAATTGTGGACAAATAAGTCCTGTCATTATTGAAGCATTTATTTTACTTTTTACCACTAATGTTTATATTATAATTATAATGAACTAAAATATTTGTTACATTATGTTATGTTATATTATATTATGTTCATAATATATATTTAATATACTTATGTTTATATACTCTAATGGTAGACCATTTATTATGGAGGTAGAGAAATGAAATCAAATTGTAGCATGAAGAGAGTGTTGGGGTGGGGAGGTCTTCCTTTAGGGTGATTTTACTTTTTATCACTTATTCATTTGTTATATTATGTTATGTTATATTATATTATGCTCATAATATATGTTTAATATACTTATATTTTTATAGGTAAAGCATTCATTATGGAGGTAGAAAAAATAGAATCAAATTGTGGAATGAAGAGAGAGTGCTGGGGGGTTCCTCTTCTGCACAGGGTGATTTTATTTTTTATCACTTATGCTTATATACTTATGTTTATATTATAATTATAATAAATTATTATGTTTGCTATATTATATTATGTTCATAATATCATGTTTAATATACTTATGTTTATATACTCTGATGATAGAGCATTCATTAAGGAGGTAGAGAAAATGAAATCAAATTGTGGCATGAAGAGAGAGTGTTGGGGGGGGGGCTGTTCATTTCATTGGTCGTCTACTCACCTTAAATTTGAAATCTTCTCTAAATAATTTGCTACTAACTTCAGAAATGGCTTTTTGCAGTAGTCCAGATGGACGAAGAACATAAGCTGCTGATATAAGTCCAGGGAAAAAGTTCTGAAAAAAAAATATAATTTCTATTTTAAGCTCGATCAGTTGAGGTTTTTATCTTTATAAACAACTGAAAAACATTGCTCCTCCCAACATTTTTGTGAATTGGCATCAATTGGACAGGCAATAATAGTCTTCGAGATTTTTGAAGGCTATCCAATCATAGCCGACTGTCCAAAAATGATCCACCTGCATAAAATGCTGCTGACAGGGAGAACGATGTCATTCTAGACGAAGCTTATGACTCTTTAAAAAAAAACTTTCACACCGTGTTCTTTTTTGTAAGTAAAAGAATCAAAAAGAATATCCAGTTTCAGGGGGATGGTAGCAATTTTCAGCAAGTTTCAGGGGGGGGTAAGTAGCAATTAAGAGGAAACAGTGAAACAATTGATTTTTAGATATAATTGCACTCCCCTTGATTTTGAGCCACACCTGTTTTCACATCTTCGATAGAAATTATAAAATAGGACATTTACTCGCCCCCCATAGGTTCTGAAAAGTACCTTGCTACCTTTATAAACAACTGAAAAACCATTGCTCCTCCCTATATTTTCGTGAATTAGCACCCCTGCCCAATTTACAGAAGGAATAAATAATTTAACTTTCACATCAGTCAAAAATTATGTATAATATACACACTAATGAAGCATTTAATAAAGAAAGTATATTCAAAAAGCTGGACCACAGATTTATGAGTTGCTCTAGTGTTGTGTTAAATATTCATCTGCATAAATATTTACGCAATCTTTAGTTACGTTCAAGATTTTTGCCATATTTTTGACTGACAAATGCCAGATTTTTGCTACCTTTATGCTCATTCGATCCTTCGTCCCCCGTAGTTGGTAATCCCTTCGTTCGGGAAGACCTGAAATTTGTCTAAATTAAAAGCTTTTTGAAAGTGCTAAAAAATTTAGCTTGAAGAGTGATGTATTGAGGAGGGGAGAGCCTCCCTCTTATTTGGAATAGTTTCTGTTCGTTTCAAGCTCTAATTTTGGTCCCTACTTTCATTGAAAAAACTTGTTTTTTTATGATCATTTTTCAAAATTGTAAGGTGAAATCATCGTCCTCTCTCTATGAAAAAATTCTCCCCATGAAAAACTCCTCTCGCATAAAATTCCCACTGACAATTGAATCCCCGCTGAAAATTCCCTCCGGAAAATTTCTTGTGGAATATTCAGCCAGGAAAACTCTCCTTAGCCTGCTTTCGTTTGGAAAACGACTTATTTTTTATTCAGTTTCTGATCATTTCTCGAGTCATTCTGGAAACTCCCCCCCCTCTGTGGAAATTTTTCACCCTCCAAAGAAATTTTATCCTGCAGAAAATCCCCAATGGGGAATTTTCCCACGAAAAATTTCTCCTCCAACGGAAAAATCCCCCAAACAATTCCAATCCCGCTTCAAAATTTCCCTAAAACAATTCCCCGGAACACCTCCACCTGAATATTGAGTCACCAGGGAAAAACTAAACCAAAAAAAAAAATTTTTGTATAGGAATACTGGCGGATTCCCCCCTTGAAAAACTCCCCTGGAAAGCTCACCCTCGACAATTTCCTTCCAAACCAAAAATTATCCCCGTGATAATTCGCCCCCTTGCAAAAAACTTCCCTTTCTCTGGAATATAGGTATTCATTCCAATAACAAATACCATATGGAAAAAAAACTGAGCAGATTCCGTAACTTACAGCCCTTTCTCCGGAGAGTTTGAAGGGGCGAGTCAACCCCAGAGACGTAGTTATTGGGCCTTTCAATTATGTTGAAAAAAATGGCTATCTCAAAATTTTGATCGAATGACTTTGCGAAAAAAAAGGAATGGGAGCCTCTAAGCGACCAATCCTTTTTGTCACTTAAAAAGAACACTACAGTTTTTCATTTCCGTTCCAATGAGCCCTCTCTTGATCTTCTAGGAACACTGGTTCGATACGATAATCTTTCCGAAAGAAAGCATCCATGATGTTTGAAAAACATTAAAATTGGGGGGGGGGGGATGCAAAACTCAGCATTTTTGAAGATGGGAGCTTGAAACCTCTACAGTATTCTCTAATGTGAAAAATCTGATGGTGTGATTTTTATTAATGTTCCTTTACCTTTTGGGGGTTCCCTCCTTTTTTCGAAAGTCAAACAAATTTTCTCAGGCTCGTAGCTGTTGATGGATAATATTAAACCTAAGGAATTTTCTATATTTAGAATTAACATAAAAATACAATACTTTCGATGCATCTATTGGTATGAAAATTCCACTTTTTAGAGTTTTGGCCGAATCGCTCCTTGCTGACAGTTTGTTAACACGAACTGTTAAATAAGGAATAAGTTGAACCACAGAATCCAAGAACCATTTTTTTCCGTTTTTTTGTCTCATTGACTTTTGAAGGATGAAATTATAAATTATGCGAAGACAAAAAAAAAATCAAGATGGAGATCCAGAAAATATAATCGCAAGCAACTAAAAAACACAGGATACTGGCCGTTATTTACATTGGGCTTAATTGAAGTTGAGCTGAAATTCCAAGACAGGATGCCAGGCTGATGCCAAGATTTCTAAATTGCCGCTAGTGATAATTCCTCTTCTAAATAAAAGCTAACTTGGCAGATACTTGTACTTTTTTCCACAATACCATGACATTTGACAAAAACTAATTTATTGATGAAAGTGACGGATTTAATCATTGATGATCTTAGCCATAGTCCGAAACTCAGAAAATTACTTATCTGTCATGGCAAATGGGATGTTCAGAAACGTGTTACTAAAATAATAGTACGCAACTACAGCAACTGCGAAACTGCCCTTGAGTTCTTGTAATTGCACGATTTGTAACATCGAAGGTAATATTTTATAATAAACTTTGAAAAAGCGGCATTAGTAAATGAAAGCTTATATTTTCCCACCTTAATCTATTCTCCCGCCATTAAAAAGAAGCATTATGTACATAAAAATTGGATATTATCAACAAGAAATGCCATCTGCAAAAATCAAATAAAATCAAACCCCTAGGTATTTCACATAGTTTCTAAAGGTCACATCTTCATTGCCAACATTCTGAATATAGGCCGTGCATTCACTACGTTTTCAATTGCATAACACCTCCCCCCCAATCATAATCATACAACGAATTCACTTGGAAATTAACCAGCGAATAAACTTCAAGCACATAGTCTTTGGTCCAAGATTTAAACAAGAAAAAAAATGCGCAAGAATGAAAAATCTGCAAAACCGGCTGGTCACATGCGGGTTACTGGTAACCAATTACCAGTTACCACTTTGGTAAATTTACATTAATTAATTTTTAATGTTTTCTTGTGCAAATATATATGGTGTCAATGAGATGATTTGGTTGCGCAAAAGAAAAAAATTCACGCTACCTATATTAAGAATACGTTTAATTTTCCCTATATAACTTGAACTTGCAGAATCAAATTTTAGTCACAATTATAATCCCTTGAGTGCCATATGAAAAGAAGTGTAAACTCCTTTGTGCACTGCTTACTGCATTTAAGAAGTTATCTCAATTTTGTGTTTTTTTTTGTAATTGTTAAACTTGCAGAATTTAACATTTATTTAAGTACTACGATAGCTATTTAAATAAAAGAATGTGAATTAATAAATTCATATTGATTACACAATCTAATTAATTAATTATGCAATTAATTAGGGACTAACTCTTCTCTTATTTCTTGTGTTTTAGCCAGTCATCACTGATTGAGCCGATTCCAACTATGTCAAAGAAGCAGTGCCAAAATTTGAGATGTAACAGAACTCCGAAGACACCTTTTTAGAGGTTACCAAACCACACATGATCGTGTACCCAAAACTAGAAGAGTGTACCTTAAAATAATGAATTATTACAATATTTATTCTATATTTACATAATATTGTAAAAATTATTATATAAATTTTAAAATAATTATTATAAAATTAATTAATTAAAATAATTTTATTAATTTGCGTGAGAGCAAAATTACAGTCCTAGAACTCTTTTTTGTCTCAACTGTAGGCTCCCTTGGGTGTTATAAAGTATTAAATTTAAATAAAACATAGTATTTCGAACTGTAAGGAAGGAGCGACACGGTTCAATAGTAAAATAACTCTAAAAAACGGAATTTCGATACCAATAGATGCATCAAAAGAATCGGATTTTTATTATTTTTATTTATTTCCCCTTCTCAACGCACCGCTCTTTACGCTAAAGTTTTGCATTGTTTTAAAAGGTAGAGCTGTGAGAAAAAGTCAAACTTTAGCGTAAAGAGCGAGGCGCTGAGAAGGGGACAGCCCCTTTCATATACGGAATAATTTAATTGTTCGTTTTAAGTTTTAATGTCGCTCCTTACTTTCAATTTAAAAAAAATTACTTTCAAGTAAAGAGGGAATTTAAATCTTAAATAAACAGAAATTAGCTTATATAGAAATTACAATTATTGAAACAATTTAACTTAAAACAAAAAGAAACTACAATAAACAATGAGGCAAAGCTTATAATGAATAGAAATCATGACAAGAAACATTTTGTTATTTTTTGCAAATCGCTCACCCCACACCTCGCTCTTTATGCTAGGTGTTTAAATTTTGGTCTAATTATTTAATAATGACTCCAGAATCACAAAGGCCGTTTAAATAGAAAAAATAAGCTCTTTTAAAAGTTCTTTAAAAAACATCGTTTTAATTTTCAATTTTGCTTCTTACTTTCAGTTGAAAATACTTGTTTTTTAAAACACACAAAAACAGAGTGAAAAGTTAAAAATGCCTAATCTAGAAACAAAATAATTTAATCACAAAAACTTTTCCTTCTTTCCAATTATTTTTCAAACAGTTCGTAGTAACGAACTTTAAGTAAGAAGCGACCCGACTCAGTAGTAACCGAAACTCGAAAAAACAGGATTGACCAATAGTTATACAAAAAGAATCGGCCTATTATACTGACTTCTAACATACAAGTATCATTAAGCTTAATCTTACCCAACAACGGCTACGAGCCTGAAAAACCTTGCCTGATTTTCCAAAAAAAGGGGGAATCACCCCTAAAACTCACAAAACCTTTATCATAGTCAGATTCAGCGTAACAGAAATTCCAACTGCAGAGGTTTCAAGCTCCTAACTATAAAAATGTGGGATTTTGTATTTTTCGCCAGAAGAAAGATCACGGATCTGTGTTTAATTATTTTTTTTGTTTTTTTTTTCCAGGGGTGATTCTACCGACCAAGTGGCTCTAGAGTATCGTGAGAGGGCTCATTCGAGCAAAAATTAAAGTAAACGTGCCCTTTTTAAGTGATCAAAAGATTGGAGGGTAACTAGGCCGCCTCCCCCACCCCTTTTTCCCAAAATTACCCGATCAAAACTTTGTGATAGCCATTTTGTTCATCAGAGTTGAAAGGCCCAATAACTATACATCTGGCTATAACATGACTCCGCCATAACCCTAGGGGAAAGGTCTTTAAGTAATAAGATATGCCCATTTTTTATGCATAGTATTTGTTATTGGGAAACATGCATATATTTTAAGGGGAGGGGAGGCAAATCTTCTGCTGTTTTTTTTTCACAGAGGACTGCAAACTGATTGTTTTGGGTATCCAACTGACTGATCGTATTTCAAAGGAAAATGTGGTTGAATCCTGCATTCTAAGCCTATAATGAGAGGAAGGTTCAGATAGCTAGGACAATTCTCAGATGAAGAGCTATACTTCCATGTGGAGTATAGTTTCTAGGGGGTGAATTTGTCTGAGGAAATCATACACATGGGAAATTTGCAAGAATTCCTGGGCAAAATTGTTTGTATATCTCTTGCTTCTCTTTTCCGTCTCAATTATACGCGTGGAGTTGGTAAGGGTAATTACCCTGGGTAAATTTTTACCGGGTTTGAATTTTCAAAAGAATATTCCTGTGGGAGGGTATTTCTTCGTAGAGGTGGGGCCAAATTTCCTGGAATTATTTAAAAAACGATCAAAAGCGAAATTAAATAAGAAAAAACAAGTTTTTTCAACTGAAAGTAAGGAGCAACATTAAAACTTAAAACGAATAGAAATTATTATGTATATGAGGAGGGTTCCCTCCTCCTCAACACCTCGCTCTTTAAGCTAAAGTTAGAATTTTTTTCTAACTTAAAAAAACTTTAGCGTAAAGAGTCAGGTGTTGAGGAAGAGTCACCCTCCTTCATACACGCAATCATTTCTGTTCATTTTAAATTTTAATGTTGCTCCGTACTTTCAGTTGAAAAGAATTGTATTTTTTGTTTTATCTATTTAAAGACTAATTTAAGTTATTCTTGTGGGGTTTCTACTTTGAAGTATATAAGGAAGTAACTCACGTAAACATTTTCCCCGAAGGAGAAAGCACTGGTACTCCTGATACATACAATATTGTTTTTGAATTAATAGCACAACCTAAAATTCCACACCACAACTTTGATGCAATTCATCACAGACAATATGACATTAAGAGATACCAGTAAACACATCTTATCATTTTTTCATGATCAGGGATGGCTTTTTGTCAAAATGTGATTTGTGAAACACTTACAGAAATACGGAGCAGGCTACTCTTGACAGCATTCCATTTGTCATTACGTCGATCGATGATGAGTACAAAGCCAAGGTCAGCATCTTGGAGACTGTAAGATAAAAGCACACTCAATTCATTTCATGGATACTGTGCTGAATTTATTTCATTCAGATGAAACTAATTCATTTAGCAGTTACGCCAGACCTTAAGATAGTTGTTATCAAACAGTTCGTGGAAACGAACTGTAGTAAGGAGCGACCCGGCTCAATAGTAACCAAAACTCTAAAAAATAGAATTTTGATATCAATAGCTACAAAAAAAGAATTGCATTTTAATGCTGATTTTAAATATATAAGTTTCATCAAGTTTAGTCTTACCATCAAAAGTTACGAGCCTGAGAAAATTTGCCTTATTTAAGAAAATAGGGGAAAACACCCCCTAAAAGTCATAGAATCTTAACGAAAATCACACCATCAGATTCAGCGTATCAGAGAACCCTAATGTAAAATTTTCAAGCTCCTATCTACAAAAATGTGGAATTTTGTATTTTTTGCCAGAAGACAGATCACGGGTGCGTGTTTATTTGTTTTTTTTTGTTTTTTTTCCAGGGGTCATCGTATCGACCAAGTGGTCCTAGAATGTCGCAAGAGGGCTAATTCTAACGGAAATGAAAAGTTCTAGTGCCCTTTTTAAGTGACCAAAAAAATTGGAGGGCATCTAGGCCCCCTCCCACGCTCGTTTTTTCCCAAAGTCAACGGATCAAAATTTTGAGATAGCCATTTTGTTCAGCATAGTCGAAAACCATAATAACTATGTATTTGGAGATGATTTACTCCCCCACAATCCCTGGGGGAGGGGCTGCAAGTTACAAACTTTGACCAGTGTTTACATATAGTAATGGTTATTGGGAGGTCTACAGAGGTTTTCAGGGGGATTTTATTTTGTTTTGGGGGTGGAGCTGAGGGGAGGGGGCTATGTTGGAGGATCTTTTCTTGGAGGAATATGTCATGGGGGAAGAAAAATTCAAGGAAAAGGGCGCATGATTTTCTAGCATTACTATAAGAAAACAATGAAAAATAAGCATGAAAACGTTTTTTCACATGAAAGGAAGGAGTAGCATTGAAACTTAAAACGAACAGAGATTATAACGCATATGAGGGGCTCTAAAAATACTTTAGCATAAAGAGCGAGGTATTTAGGAGGAGATAAATACCTCGCTCTTTATGCTAAAGTATTTTTAGTAATTTCAACTATTTATTCTACGGCCTTTCTGATTCAGGGGTCATTCTTAAAGAATTGGGACAAAACTTAAGATTTAGTGTAAAGAGCGAGGTATTAACGAGGATACAAACCCCCTTGTATACATAATAAAAATATAAGATTATGAAAGTTTGTTACGTAAGTTGCTAATTTATAAGTTACGTATATTTTTTACTAATAAAAACGTTCGTTAAAAATTAAAAGTTCTAGTTGCCTTTTTAAGCAACCGAAAAATTGGAGGGCAACTAGGCCTCCTTCTCCAGCCCTTATTTCTCAAAATCGTCTGATCAAAACTAAGAGAAAGCCATTTAGCCAAAGAAAAGAATTAATATACAAATTCATTTTAATAATTTATGTGCGGAGAGCCAAAACCAAACTTGCATTAATTCAAAAACGTTCAGAAATTCAATAAAAAAAACTAACTTTTTTAGCTGAAAGTAAGGAGCGACATTAAAACTTAAAACGAACAGAAATTGCTCCGTATATAAAATGGGTTGTCCCCTCCGCAATCCTTCGCTCTTTACGCTAAAGTTTGACTCTTTGCCACAATTCTACTTTTTAAAACAAATAAAAGCTTTAGCGTAAAGAGCGAGGGATTGCGGAGGGGACAACCCATTTTATATACGGAGTAATTTCTGTTCGTTTTAAGTTTTAATGTCACTCCTTACTTTCAGCTAAAAAAATTAGTTTTTTTTATTTAATAACTATATGAAATGTGACAGATATTGACAATAGACGCACGGCGTTTCAATGCGTTCAATTATTTTCTCTGTTTGTCTCAAATGAAAAAGTGTGGGAAGAAATATTAGTACTTGTATATTATTCAGAACACACTCAATAAGTGAAGTTAGGTTCTTTCGTGAAACAAACTACGATGCGAAAATCCGGTTTAATAGCCACAAAGACATAACTCAATTTAGTTTGCTACATATAGTGATAGAAGATAGTGTCTGAACATGGGTTTTGAAATGAAGATTTGGGATTTGCCAAAGACTGAAAAAGAGACAATTATATTTATCCTAGTATATTTAACCTAACCACCTCTATATATAAAATATTTAATTAAAATGTACCTGCATCGCAGTTTGTTTCACGAAAGGATAATGCACAAGTACCGAAACATTAAGCCAAAAACCCATTTTTTTCAAAATGAAGTTTTTCTTGCAGAAGTAAAGAGGGAAATTGAAACTTTAAACAAGCAAAATAGTCCTTCGTAGATTATGTAAGACACATCAACAAAACTAACTCAAACAGAATTACCCGTGACATTCTCCGACATTTCTGGAAGTCTAAAAACTAGTGATTTACTGATAACCTAGCTTGCTTGACTTTTCTAGATATTTATAATTGTATAATAAAAGTTATCGCCATCATGGCCGGTGAAAGACTTGAAAGCCATATAAATTAATATTTTAGTTTCTGTGGGCTACTAATAGAATTTTCTGCTCCTAAGAAATCATCCTTTCTTTGTGTATCGGATTTGATAAACAAAGATCAGGACTCAGTCTATTCGGGCTAGTTTTTTTTTTTTTTTTTTTTTTTTTTTTTTTTTTTTTTTTTTTTTTTTTTTTTTTTTTTTTTTTTTTACAAAAAAAATTCATTTAGTAGTTACGCCGGAGTATAAGATAATTGATATAACTATGTGTAATGTGACGGAACCAGACAACATACACACGTTATTCAATTATTTTTCTCTGTTAACCACAATGACAAAGTATGGAAAGAAGCATGGAGCCAAAAAGCTAAAAATCAATCTTAAAAAATAAATGATTTTTTTCCATTATATGTATATACCACTATCTATTGGTCAGTATTTGTTCGTACTCCTTATAGTCTGTTTTGTATAAGGAAGTATATCCTGAAATTATTACTTTATCATATGTAGGATGTTTTTATTAATAAAATTTTCATGTTTCCCTCCATTAATTACACACTTTTAAAAATAATTTCAAATAATATTCTCGCAAAATACGTACTAAGTGACAAACGAAGATAAATTTCAGACTCAAGCTAAATGACCAAACAGTTCGTGGAAACGAACCGGAGTGACCCGGCTCAATAGTAACCGAAACTCTAAAAAACAGAATTCCATCTGCAAAAATGTGGAATTTTTAATTTTTGCCAGATCACGGATGTGTGTTTATTTGTTTTTTTTTTTTTTCCCCCAGGGGTGATCGTATTAATCCAGTAGTCCTAGAATATCGCAAGATTCAAGTTTTTTCAACT
Source organism: Artemia franciscana (assembly GCF_032884065.1). Taxonomy (NCBI): domain Eukaryota; kingdom Metazoa; phylum Arthropoda; class Branchiopoda; order Anostraca; family Artemiidae; genus Artemia; species Artemia franciscana. The sequence continues at coordinate 36,625,332 of NC_088878.1, read as the reverse complement.
GAAAGTAAGGAGCAGCATTAAAACTTAAAACTAACAAGAATTATTATGTATATGAGAGGGTTTGTCCCCTTGCGGATACCTTGCTCTTTACGCTAAAGTTTTTTTAGTATTTTCAAAATAGCTATTTATTCTAATTAAACGGCCTTTGTGATTCAGGTGTGTTTCTTAGAGAATTGGAACAAAATTTGAGCTTTAGCGTAAAGAGTAAGGTATTGAAGAGCGGGCAAACCTCCTAATATGCGTAATATTTTCTGTTCGTTTTAAGTTTTAATGTCACTCCTTACTTTCAGGTGAAAAAACTTATTATGTATTTTATTTAATATAGGAGCTATATATCGCACCATATGAACAACCAACACCATATCGAACACCAACAACCATATTGAACAACCAACACCATATGAACTAACAATGATCTCATAGATATATTTGGAAAGATCGTATAAAAGAGAATCAAATAGTATGTTCACCGTGTCCCACAAGTACATTTTCAATAGTGGTATAGTGACAACAGAAAAAGATCCAAATATATTTTTCATTTAGAAGTAAAGAGCAAAGTGAAAACTTAAAACCAGAAAAAGTTATTGCTTCGATATTACCCAAGATATACAAAAAAAAAACTCAAATATACTGAATCGTGATATTTTTCAACACTTTTGGAATTCTAAAAACTAGTATTTTACTGAAACTACATAACCAATACAGAAAAAACAAGATGACCAGAAAATTCTCTAAGCAGCCTAAACAGAATAAAGATTAATTCATATGACTAAAAAGTCTTCATCGACCATGACGTCGATATCTATCCAGTATACAATTATATATCTCTAGAAAACTCAGGCAAACTCTCTTTTCAGTAAAGTACTAGTTTTTAGAATTCCAAAAATATTGTGAAAAATAAGGTCTATTTTAGTTATTTTTTTCAGACATATCCAGTATAATCTGCGAAGTAATTATTTTTGTCCGTTTTAAGTTACGCTCTTTACGCTAAAGTTTGACTCTTTGTCACAGCGCTACTTTTGAAACAATAAAAATATCTAGCGTAAAGAGCAGGGCGTTGAGGAGGGGACAACCCATTTCATATGCGGAATAATTTCTGTTCATTTTATGTTTTAATGTCACTCCTTACTTGCAGTTAAAAAAAACTTGTTTTTTATTTAATTTCTGAACGTTTTTAAATTAATGCATGTTTTGATTTTGGCTCACCGCACATTAATAATTAAAAAAATAAATTGCATATTAATTTTTTTTTCTAAATGGCTTTCTCATATTTTTTTCGGACGATTTGAAAAAAAGGGGTGGGGGAGGAGACCTTGTTGCCCTCCAATTTTTGTTAACTTATAAAAGCAACTAGAACTTTTTAGTTTTTGTACGAACGTTTCTGTTAGTAATAAATATACGTAAATTACAAATTAACTCACATAACGAACTTCTATATTTGTTTTTGTTTTTATTTTATTACATGTATGAGGGGGTTCGCCCACTCTTCAATACCTCGCTCTTTACACCAAAGCTTAAATTCGTCCCCTGAATCACAAAGGCCGTAGAATAAATAGTTCAAATTACTAAAAATAGTTTAGCGTAAAGAGTGAGGTATTAGGAGGAGGTGAACCCTTTATATGCGTAATAGTTTCTGTTCGTTTTAAGTTTTAATGTTACTCCTTACTTTCAATTGAAATTTTTTTTCATATTTATTTTTTCATTGTTTTTTTAAATAATGCTATAAAATGCTGCGTCCCCTTTATGGGAATCTTCTTCCCCCTTGACAAATTCCTCCATGGAAAGTTTCTCCCACATAACCCACTCTTCTCAACCCCACCGCTTAGCTAAAAAAAACCCCTGAAAACGTCTGTACACTTCCCAATAACCATTACTATATGCAAACACTGGTCAAAGTTTGTAACTTGCAGCCCCTCCCACGGGGACTCTGGGGGAGTAGGTCGTCTCCACAGACATTTGAATTTTATTTTAAGCTTCATTGCAGCCTTTTTTGTTAATGATAAAAAAATGTCTGAATTTTTTTAAAGACGAGTAAGGAGCCATATTAAAGTTTAAGACGAGCAGAAATAAATTCCTATAGTAATTCGACCTTAAAACGACCTGAAGTTACTGTCTAAGAATAATTAAAACTCAAAACGAACAGAAATTACAATATATAATCCAACATAAAGCTAACAAGTACTGATATAGACGAATAATTAAATCCTAACAGGAGTAAAAACTAAAATGAGTACTCAAGTCAAACGTAAAATAAAGAGAAAATACTAACGAAAAATTGAGCAAAGAAAAAACGGGTTTAATTTCGACAAAGCAGTGGACAAAAATAAAAAACAAGACTTAAAAAAAAAATATAATTACTCCGAATATTTCGGCCCCACGTCCGGGAGCCTTACTCAACGGGAAAAAAATTACAACTGACAATTTAAGACTTGTTTAAGACATCACAAACAAACAAACAAAAAGGAAAAAAAAACATGACAATTAAAAAACAACGAAAAAAATATAAATATAAATGTATATATATATATATATATATATATATATATATATATATATATATATATATATATATATATATATATATATATATATATATATATATATATATATATATATATATATATATATATATATATAATATATATATATATATA